>NC_025993.2:54915382-54934838 GCF_000442705.2 Elaeis guineensis
GCGTGGGCCCGTGTAGGGGCTGGGCCATGCGCCCGCTGGGCCGCACCACCGGCTGGGCCGCTTGCCTGCTTGGCCACGCACCTGGATCGCGTGTCCCGTGCATTGGACTAGCATGTGCCGCACGCTGGCGCCGCTCTCCGGGTGCTGTCGGTCACCGACGGTTCCGCCGCCTCAGGCTCGTGCTGACTTCAAAAGCTCGTATCTTCTCCATCCGAGCTCCATTTTGGGTGATCTTGGTCTCGTTGGTTCATTTTTTATCGCAAATCTCACTGTAGGCTCAATGTAGGGTAAATCTCAAGGTATCAAATCCTAACAACTAGAGATCAAAGAAACATGCAGTCAAACTATATAGCCTTGCTGCGAATAGCCAACAATGCAGGTCAAAAAGTCAGTCACACCCACTGCAGCATCAAAAAAATCACTGATGAGTGAATGGACATTCAAGTGGTTTCTCGTATTGATCACGCTCAGTGCAAGTTTTTTCTCTAACAACCACCTGTACTCTCATTCTATATCTCTACACTGCAGACTCGAGACTCATCTGCCCTAAAGGAAGGTGATCCATGCATCGATCTCGAATAGATTGATCACTGTCCTCCATGATGATCCTGTTAGATGTGTGCCCTAGATGCCAGATTGGCTGACACATTTCTGTACAAATCTAAGGGCAAATTTATAATTTTGACTATAAATCAATAAATGGGTTATTCTTCTATCACATTGTGTAATTGTATCTGTGATACATCCTTTGACTTAGTAGGAATGTCAATTCATATTTTCAAGAGTTGAAAATTTAAGTCATGAATTTATATAACTCATAAACAGTCCTGACCATAGGATCATCACGAGGATGGATGATCGATCCGGAAGGTTGGTGTACGATCGCTTCCTTAGGGTAGATGTGTCTTGAGTCTACGGTGTGGAGACACCGGAGCGAGAGTACAGTATTCATTGAGAACGAGAGTACTGAGCGTGACCACCTCGAGAAGTATAAGGAAGTCTACCTTCTCGTCGATGACTAGCTCGATGCTGCAATTGTGTATCTAGTTCTTTGACCTGAGGTGCATCGACAGTTCACCTTGAGTGTGTTATAGTTTGACTACACCATAACTCGGTCTCCTAGCCATTCAGAACCCTGAGGTGTATGTTGGCTGTAGCATATTCATTGTAGGAACTAGGTCGCACCAAGATGGATTATCAACCTCGGTAGATGAGAGTAGTCCTATGATGATCGAAATATCGAGTCCTTAAGCCCATGGCCAAGAGTGAAATAATGAAAAAAAAGTTTTTCATTGGGATTTCACATCGGATTCGGATCGATCGATTGATTCATATGACTGATGTTGGGTTTGACGAGTTCACCTTACCTAATTCAGTCGGGACTCATGATAGAAGAACTCAATCATACAGGTAGCTGCACCGAGAGGTTCGTCTTCAGTTCTGATGATTGCCACCATACTGCTAGATGTCACTGGTGGATTTTGAGAGCAATTAGAATGATATTGATGATCGATCATTCTAATTGTCTGAATCAGAAGAGTTCTGGTCCATCAAAAAGAGTTTCGATGATGTCGATGATGAGATCACGATATGTCTCATTACCATACGGAATTGAACCTAACTGGATCACACAAACAAGGGTTAGGGTCTGGATATCATCAATTGGACTAACCCAATTGATTTGGATAAGATCCAATTAGGTTCAAGAAAATCGTGCTAGCACACGATTAAACCTAACTTTCTCCTTGTGTAATCTTTTCTGTCTCTACTGAACCAAATGTGATTTGACTCATCCAGAGAACCTTGGGAAGGTTTCTCTCAGTCTAAATGAAGCTTGTCCAGCTCAAAAAGACTTGTCTTAATTCATGAGATGAATTTAAGACAAGCACCTGCTAATTCCTGTCATCTGCCAATTCATTTTAGGACATTTGTCAAAAGTTGACATATGGGTCTTAAATTGAAGGCCACTTGGCAAGAGCTTATTGGAGGATTTTTGTGGAGCCAAACCACATCAAATTGGACGCCATAATCAGATTATGGCGCGAGCCCAATTGGATTAAGTGGGCGCCCCAAGTGGATAAGGTTGGAGAGTCTTGATAAGATTGGACTCTTTGGCACCAACCTCCTTTGTCCTTATCCAGTGTTGGCGCCAACTTTGAGATAGAGATTTGGGTTTTTATCTGATGTGATTAGATGACATCAAGCAACCAATCAGAATTTTTTCAAATTTATTGGAATTTTTGATTGGTTGAATGATGTGGCACTGCGCAGCATATAGGGTCTATATAAACCTTCTGCGCCTAGGGTTTAAGGTGAAGTTATTTTATGCACCAAACCCAATAGCTGCGCCCCTCCCTTCTTCTCCACATCCTCCCTACTCTTCTATCTCCCCTCTTCAGTCCAAGGAGTTGGACGTTCATCTGGTGCAAGGAAAAGGCGTGGCGACGCCTGGAACAGGAAGGCTGCAGGACATCTTCGACAGACTGCTGCTCCAACTTCAGAAGGAGTTCTGAAGCACTTCAAATCAGATAGAGATCTGATTTTTGGAGCGTAGATTCACGAGGAGAAGACGTTCTAGGTCCTGCCGAGTGGATACCGGTAGAGGCCAGGCGCTTGCGTGGCTACATCAGAACCTCGGCTATGCTGAGATTATCTACAGGATAATCAGATTACCCTTGAGGTATGTCTATACTTCTCATACTTTTAGATTTAATTTTAGATTTTAAATATCAGATAATAAAATTAGATCTAACAGACATTAGATCTGAAATAGCGTAGGATAAAAATTTTAAATTATTCCGCCCAGATTTGATGAAATCTGGAAGATCTTACAAAAGAAAAAGACGGTTTTTCCTTCAACTGTATCAGAGCCAGGTTGATGGCTCCAGTTTCAGATCTAATTTAGATCTGATTTTAATTTTAATTTATCTGATATTAAAAGATTTCAGATGTCACATCAGATGTGATAGATCTGAAATCAAAATATTTAAAATTAAATCTAAGAAGATCTAACATGCATGAGATGCATTACTAGACTAGGATTAGTTGAATCCATGAACAGTCTTAAGTTTTATGTTTTAATGAGATTAAAATATAAATTAAATCTAATTTATTCTCTGTTTTTCTGATGTTATAAGTGTTATAATCAGATCAGAAAATAAAAAATAAAATTTTAATTATTCATAAAATTGATCTGTTGCATGCCTAGACTAGTTGTAGAATTATTCTAGTAACTTGTCTAGAATAGTTTTTATTTTGAATAGTTCAATTTAAATCTATTTTTCAGATATTACATGTGATGTATTAAATCTGAAAGCATGTTAATCAGATCGATTTTTGATACATGAGATGTATGCAAAGCATGTATTAGTTAGATCTTAAATTGTATATGAGATATGTAAATTTAGATCTAACCAGTTTTGTAGTTAAATTTATATTTCTAATTAAGGTGTTCCTCATGGCCGTCCGGTCATAAGAACGAAGTAAGATTTTAAAACCCTCTCTTCCATTCAATGGGTGTTCTTATGACGTGTAGGGGTGCTGCGCGTTCATCCTTAATCAGAAATCAAAACTTACTTTTCTGCAAAACCCTAGATCCTGAAACCCTAAGATTTATTTTACATGCTTTGTTTATGAACCCAAACTTAATTAATGAATTAAGTTTATGAAATTAATTGGTCTAAAATTGAAAATTTCAGATCTAAGTATTTTCATAAAATTGGGTTCGGGCTTGGGTAGCTCAATTAGGTCTAGCGGTTGATCAAACCGAATCAAGAGTTGGTTAGGTGGGATCATGAAAGTTAATAATTGACAGCCTAATAGATTAAGTCTGGGTCAAGGTCGAATCACATTTAGATGTGACTCGATCAAGTTAAGACCTAATTTGGCTCAGTGGTTAGGCTGGATTGTAGGCTAACCAATTAGTTCTGGCTCGACAATTTGGTATCTAAGGTAAGTTGGGCAGATCGACGACTGATTTTTAATTGGGAGCTACTCGACTCGAATGCGTTCTTGTCGAGTTAATGCATATCCCTTCCACCGGTCTCACTTACTGGCCATATGTGTCGATCCAGTTCTGATTTGAGGTGGCTAACAATTGAGCTGACCCATGCCACTAGGTTAGTCATAATTGTTATGACTATGTCAAGTCAAGTTTAATGAGACCTAAATCAAATCTCCCTAAGAAAATATTAATCTAGATCTTCCACCATTGTGGATGTGCGGCCCTTCCGGGGTTGATTGTTCTCGACTGTTAAGTGGCTCAGTTGCACCGGGAAGATGCAACCATGTCCATTAGGCATTGGAATGCTACGAATTAAAGGATGGGTTGGGCTCAATATTCGGATACGGTGAGGGACCAATCAGAATCTAGTTCGTGCAAATGGTGGGTTTGACTTAACTAAGGATTGGAGCAATATTCGGACACGTGACTTCATGAATTAGAGACCAAATTTTGGGTGCACCATGATTAGAGAATCATTGGACAAGAGTTGTCCACTCATCGGTTGACCCATCACCAATAACTGTTAGGTGAGGTGATGAGCCAGTTGGTGAGACCGCACCACCACTAGAAATCACTGATCAGAAATTTTCACATCTCTACCAAGGGAGTGTAGGGATCTGAGAAAATAGTGGGAGCCTAATTTGTTTAAAAATGAAATCCTAAACAAATTATTAAGTCTGATTACAAAATCTAATTAGAAACTTTCGACTCTCTACAGGAAATATGTCTACCTCAATCCCCTGACCAAAATACTAGACACCCACAGATTGACTGGACCCAATTTCAAAGACTGGTTGAGGAACTACAAAATTATTCTGGTTCCAAAAATTGACCCATGTCTTGGACCAGGACCCACCGCATGCCAACACGTTCGACTGTTGAACAGAGAGGTCTCTGGAAAAGTGGATGGATGATGATAACAAAGCAAGGTACTACATGTTGGGTGCAATGTCTAATGACTTACAGCGCCAACATGAGAACATTTTGACTACCCGCCAAATGTTGGCTCACCTACAAGAGTTGTTTGGTGAACAAATCGCGCAGCCAAGTATCAAGTCTGTCAAAGACTTTTTAAGGTAAAATGCGTGATGGGCAGTCAGTCCAAGATCATTGTTTGACAATGATCAAGGATCTTGAGTGCTTGAGAAGCTCGGTATCATCTTAGACAAGGATTTTCAGATTGATGTGATCCTTCAGTCCTTGTCAGATGCATATGGTCAGTTCATCATGAACTTCCATATGCATAAGATGCAGTGTACCTTGGCTGAGTTAATGAACATGCTGGTTACGGCTGAACTTTCTATGAAGGGTTCAAAAGGCTCAGTTCTTACTGTGGAGCGAACTTCTTCCAAGAGAGTCTTTTGAAAAGAAAAAAAAATCTGCGAAGAAGCAGATGGTGGATGGAAAGAAGAAGACAGAACCGAAGAAGAAGGCTGCTGAAAAGAAAAATATTTCACTGCCAATCAGACGGCCATTGGAAGCAGAACTGTCCTCAATACCTGGCCATCCTGAAGAACAAGAAGGATGGTCCTTTGGAGGTATGCTCATTTTAGAATCTAATCTTACAGTTTCTTCTGCATCCAGTTGGGATGCTTGACTCTGGTTCTAGTGCTCATTTGTGCACTTCTATGCAGGGTCTTGAGGAGAGCAGGAAGCTAAGGATGGAGAGATGATCCTACGCATCGGAACGGAGCAAGAGTTGCTGCTGTGGCCGTGGAACCTACCCTCTGCAATTACCGTTAGGATTAGATTTATTTTTAGAGACTGTTATTATGTGCCTGCAGCAAGCAGGAATTTAATTTCTGTTTCATGTTTAGCAAAAGAAGGCTACGTGATTAGCTTTCATAAGGACCATTGTAACATATTTTATGAAAATAATAAAGTTACAAATGATTTTCTTATTAATAGTCTCTATCAGCTACATATTGATGTATCTGTATTTAATATCGAGCAAAATGTGAATGCCATAAAATTAAAAGGCCTAGAGATAGTCTAAATAATAGGTATCTGTGGCACCTAAGGCTAGGTCATATAGCAGAAGATAGGGTTAACAAATTAGAGAAATCCGAACTATTAAGTCCATTGACTTTTGAGTCATATCCAGTTTGTGAATCATGCCTTCAAAGCAAAATGACCAAGCTTCCTTTTGTGGGACATGGGGAAAGGACCACAGACCTACTTGCCCTAGTACATACGGATGTGTGCGGCCCATTTGATGTGCCGGCTAGAGGCAACTACGTCTACTTCATTACCTTTACCGATGATATGTCTAGATACAGGTATGTGTTTCTAATGAAACACAAGTCTGAAGCTTTTGAAAGGTTCAAAGAATTCAGACATGAGGTAGAAAAATAAACAGGAAAGCCCATTAAGGTTCTTCAATCAGATCGAGGAGGTGAATACCTTAGTCGGAAGTTCCTAGACTATCTTAAGGACAATGATATAGTCTCTCAATGGACTCCACCTGGAATGCCTCAACTCAACGAGGTTTCAGAACAGAGAAACCAGACCCTATTAGATATGGTCCGTTCCATGATGAGCTTCACGGACCTCCCTGAATTTCTTTGGGGACATTGTCTCATGACCGCAATTTATGTATTGAATAGGGTTCCCTCTAAAACCGTTCCTACCACACCGTATGAGATATGGCATGGTAAGAAGCCAAGTCTGAATCATCTCAGAATTTGGAGTTTTCGGCACATGTCAAGAGACAGCAGACGGACAAGTTAGAGTTCAGATCTTTTAGAGCTCGGTTCATAAGATATCCTAAAAAGTCATTAGGATACTATTTTTATATTCCAGAAGACCACAATGTGATTGTGAGTCGAAATGCTATTTTTCTTGAAAAATAGTTTATTCAAGATAGTGGCATCGGAAGAATAATTAAGCTCAAGGAGAATGTCTCCCAAGAGCAACGAGCTAAAGAACTTGAGGAACCAAACCAATCAGAACCAGTCCTAACACAATCTCTTCCATCTCGTAGATCGACTAGGTTTTCTGTCCTTCTGAAAGGTACTTAGGTACCATACAAAAGGATATAGAGAAATGTTCCTCACGGAAAATGAGGTTCATGGTGATGATCCCAAGACCTATGACGAGGCGATATCAGATATCGACTCCGAGAAATTGTTAGAGGCAATGAGATCAGAAATTGACTCGATGCACTCAAACCAAGTCTGGACCTTGGTAGATCCACCTGAAGGTATTATACCTATTGGGTGTAAATGGATCTACAAGAGAAAGGTGCAGATGGAATGTAGAGACATTCAAGGCTAGGCTCGTAGCGAAAGATTATAGTCAGCGCGAAGGCATTGACTACCAGGATACCTTCTCGTCTGTAGCCATGCTAAAATCCATCCGCACATTGCTTGCTGTTGCAGCCTATTTCGATTATGAAATATGGCAGATGGATGTGAAAACGGCGTTCTTAAATGGACATCTTGAGGAAGATATCTATATGGAACAGTCAATTGGTTTCACATCCAGTAATGATGATCACAAGATCTGCAGGCTGCAAAGATCCATTTATGGACTTAAGCAAGCATCTCGGAGTTGGAATACTCGTTTCAATAATGTGATCAAAACGTTTGGTTTCATCGAGAACGAGGAACCATGTGTGTTCAAAAAGTCAGTGGGAGCGCAGTTGTCTTCCTCGTATTGTACGTAGATGACATCCTCCTAATTGGGAATGACATTCCCATGTTGACCTCAGTCAAAGTATGATTATCTAAGGAGTTCTCTATGAAAGATCTAGGAGAGGCATCCTTTATACTGGATATAAAGGTCTATAGAGATAGACCAAATAGGATGCTGGGACTTTCACAGAAGATGTACATAGAGGAGGTGCTAAAAAGGTTTAGCATGGAAAACTCCAAAAAATGTTTAGTACCTTTTAGACATGGCATTCATCTCTCCAAGAAGATGTGCCCTAGCACACCTGAGGAGATTGAACGCATGAGCAAAATCCCTTATGATTCGGCAATAGGGAGCCTCATGTATGCCATACTATGTACACGACCTGATATAGCCCATGCTGTGAGTGTCACAAACAGATATCAGTCGAATCCAGACGAAGAGCACTGGACTTCTGTGAAATATATCCTTAAGTACTTGAGAAGGACTAAGGATATGTTTCTAGTCTTTGGGAATGGAGAACTCCAGATTCAGGGATATACAGACTCAGACTTTATGTCTGATATAGATGATCGAAAGTCGACATCTGGGAGTCTGTTCATTTGCAATAGTGGTACAGTTAGCTGAAAGAATTTCAAGCAGACGGTGATTACTAATTCCACCATGGAGGCAGAGTATATTGCTGCATCGGAAGCTGCGAAAGAGACATTCTGGTACAAGAAGTTTGCCGCGGGTTTGGAGTAATGTCATCGGATGCCATCCCTCTTTACTGCGACAATAATGGCGCCATAGCCCTAGCTAAGGAGCCAAGGTCTCACCAGAAGTCCAAGCACATCGAGCGGCGATTCCATTTGATCCGTGATTACCTCGAAAAGGATTATGTCGAGGTCAAGAGAGTCGACTCCACAGACAATATGGCAGACCCACTGACATTAGGCCAGCAAAAGATCGAAGCCCACCTTGAGAAGATGGGACTTAGATATGTAGCCAATTGGCATTAGGTCAAGTGGGAGTTTGTTAGATGTGTGCCCTAAATGCCAGATTGGCTGACACATTCCTGTACAAATCTAAGGGCAAATTTGTAATTTTGACTATAAATCAATAAATGGATTATTCTTCTATCACATTATGTACATTGTGTCTGTGATACATCCTTTGAGTTAGTAGGAATGTCAATTCATATTTTCAAGAGTTGAAAATTTAAGACATGAATTTATATAACTCATAAACAGCTCCTGACCATAGGATCATCACGAGGATGGTGATCGATCCAAAAGATTGGTGTACGATCGCTTTCTTAAGGTAGATGTGTCTTGAGTCTACGGTGTGGAGACACTGGAGCGAGAGTACAGTTATTCGTTGAGAACGAGAGTACTGAGCGTGACCACCTCGAGCAGTCATAAGGAAGTCTATCTTCTCGTCGATGACTAGCTCGATGATGCAGTTGTGTGTCTAGTTCTTTGTCCTGAGGTGCATCGACAGTTCACCTTGAGTGTGTTATAGTTTGACTACACCATAACTCGATCTCCTAGCCATTCGGAACCCTGAGGTGTATGTTGGCTGTAGCATATTCATTGTAGGAACTAGGTCGCATCAAGATGGGATCTATCAACCTCGGTAGATGAGAGTAGTCCTATGATGATCGAAAGATCGAGTCCTTAAGCCTATGACCATGGCAGAGTGAAATAATGGAAAAAAAATTTTTCATTAGGGTTTCACATCGGACTCGGATCGATCGATTGATTCATATGACTGATGTTGGGTTTGACGAGTTCACCTTAACCCTAATTCAGTCGGAACTCATGACAGAGGAACTCAATCATACAGATAGCTGCACCGAGAGGTTCGTCTTCAGTTCTGATGAGTTGCCACCACATACTGCTAGGTGTCACTAGTAAATTTTGGAAGCAATTAGAATGATATTGATGATCGATCATTCTAATTGTCTGAATCAGAAGAGTTCTGGTCCATCGAAAGGAGTTTCGATGATGTCGATGATGAGATCACGACATGTCTCATTACCATACAGAATTGAACCTAACTGGATCATACAAACAAGGGTTAGGGTCTGGATGTCATCAATTGAGCTAACCCAATTGATTTGGATAAGATCCAATTAGGTTCAAGAAAATCGTGCTAGCACATGATTGAGCCTAATTTTCTCCTCGTGTAATCTTTTCTGTCTCTACTAAACCAAATATGATTTGACTCATCCAGAGAACCTTCGAAAGATTTCTCTCAGTCTAAATGAAGCTTGTCCAGCTCAAAAAAAGCTTGTTTTAATTCATAAAATGAATTTAAGACAAGCACCTGCTAATTCCTGTCCCTGCCAATTTCATTTTAAGACATTTGTCAAAAGTTGACATATGGGTCTTAAATTGAAGGCCACTTGGCAAAAGCTTATTGGAGAATTTTTGTGGAGCCAAACCACATCAAATTGAGTGCCATAATCAGATTATGGCGCGAGCCCAATTGGATTAAGTGGGCGCCCCAAGTGGATAAGGTTGGAGAGTCTTGATAAGATTGGACTCTTTGGCGTCAACCTCTCTTTGTCCTTATCCAATTTTGGTGCCAACTTTAAGATAGAGGCTTGGGTTCTTATCTGATGTGATCAGATGACATCAAGCAACCAATCAGAATTTTTTCAGAATTTATTGAAATTTTCTGATTGGTTGAATGACGTGGCACTGCGCAGCATACAGGGTCTATATAAACCCTTCTGCGCCTAGGGTTTAAAGCTGAAGTTGTTTTATGCACCAAACCCAATAGCTGCCGCCCCCTCCCTTCTTCTCCACGACCTCCCTGCTCTCCTATCTCCCCTCTTTACGTCCAAGGAGTTGGACGTTCATCTGGTGGAAGAAAAAGGCATGGTGACGCCTGGAACAGGAAGGCTGCAGGACATCTTCGACAGGCTGCTGCTCCAACTCAGGAGTTCTGAAGCACTTCCAAATCAGATAGAGATCTGATTTTTGGAGCATAGATTCGCAAGAAGAAGACGTTCCAGATCCTGCCCGAGTAGATACCGATAGAGGCCAGACGCTTGCGTGGCTACATCAGAACCTCGGACTGTGCTGAGATCATCTACAAGGTAATCAGATTACCCTTGAGGTATGTCTATACTTCTCATACTTTTAGATTTAATTTTAGATTTTAAATATCAGATAATAAAATTAGATCTAACAGACATTAGATCTGAAATAGCGTAGGATAAAAATTTTAAATTATTCCGTCCCAGATTTGATGAAATCTGGAAGATCCTATAAAGGAAAAAGGCAGTTTTTCCTTCATGTACTACGCTCTTAATTGGGGCAATTAGTATATAAGTAAGAAATTACTAAAACATCTTATTTTTAGCTTTCATACATTTGAAATGATGTAGACCATTATTAACTGGATTTTCATTATAGATTTACCATCATTGATTTTGCTCGAGTAGGATTGAAGACTTATTGGTGCCAAAAGGAAGTAAACTATCTCCTATATGTGCATGTGTACACATAGGAAGCATGGATACTTCAAATCACACGCCATCTCCATAGCAAATAACTATGCTTGTCAGATACTTTCTGAGACATACTCTACCAATACCTCCAAATATGAGGGGAATGGTATTTGCTTTCTTTTTTAATGACAATCTTATAAAGAAAAATGCTTAATTTTAAAATCTATGTTTTTAATGTTAATATGAATTGGCATCTACTGCTTTCATTGATGACCAAACAATGAGCTGGCAAAAAGTGGGACTACCATGGGCTGGCAAAAAATGAAACTACCATCTAAAGTATGGACTATGTTATTTTAATAACCCGCTATGCTTTATAAGTGCTTTTTTACATAGAATATGTATATACTCATGTTCATCGACATATCCTGGCCTTATTGTATCCTACCTTTTCAAGGTCCATTGTATCAGCCTATCCATATCTCGTATTCATGTTTGTGCTACATAGGTGGACACACACTGGATCTTGGCACATTTAATGCACATGGTCTATTCGATAAGAAGGATCAATTGATGACTGACTGTGATCCCAACAATCAAAATTGAATTACAATTATTTAGATTAAGACGGTTCCTTTTAGATTATCTGACCTTTGATGATCCTTTGATGATCATTCCATTTGAGCGCATATGGCGGATATATTTAATAAAAGAAGAGTAACTTTGTGAAAGCTTTAGGGAACTCGCAGCATTTACGATGCTCAGATTTCAACAGAAGTCCAACACACTTTTTGCTTTTTTTCTCTAAGACCTTTCTTTAGAGTCCAACTTATCCTTATCACTGCTTTCTATCTCACATATGCCATCACATGACATACTGTTTAACATCCAGATTTGACAACAGTCAATTAACATCCTTGGATATTGTTCTACAGTGGAAGTGCCACCACTTGGCTCCTAGACCTCTCTGTTGAGGAGAGGGTGTCGACCACTGAAATCTTGTCAGATATCTACATACAGTTGTACCATAGTTTAGTGCTAACCACTAAGGCTAACTGGTATATGCAAAACACTCATGGCCAGAGAGCTTGCTCAACAGCTGTACTAATTGGAGACTTCATGCCAATATCTTGCCTTGTAACCCTAGCAAAATAATCAAACCCTAAGTCTCCTCTCTGTGGATAAATTCTTGGAACCTTTTCCTTGGTGAACTTCACAATGTTTAAAAAGCATATAGAATATGAATGTTTAAAGTTTAAATCATACTAGAAAACATTACAACATAGACAAAGTTGCAAAATTTGTTTGTATAGACTTATAAGAGTATTCTGAAGAAATGTACAGTAAGTCATATGGATAAGGTTATTCCATCAGAGTATCATATGCATAAGAGATACATAAATTACCCATTTTGCTAAGAGTAATTTTGCTAAGAACAAACTATCAAAATTGACATTTTTGCATATTTTGCCTTGAACAAGTTCAAGTTGATTCAGAAGTTCATGAAGACAACAAAGGTCAAAAGTATAAAACAGTGTACTTGATCTCACAAAAAATACTATCTTATTAAAAACTAAAGTATAGATTTCTATCGAAAAAGAATGAGCATACCCTCAAAGCCGATTTTCTTAGAGAAGAAGAACATATATAAGCTCTTATAAGCTTATAAATTATAATATCCAAAGGAATTTTAATCTCTTGAGAATCTCGGATCCAAGGATGACCTGTTTTAAAGTAATCAGGTTTCTGGTTATTAACAATTTTGCATAATGTATTGATAGTACCAAAGTGAAAATGAGCTTACTGAGAGCCTGTGAAGCAGTCATTCTCTTACGGTAATCCTTATTCAGCAACCTCTTAACGAAATCTTTAGCTTCAGCAGACAGAGAAGGCCATGGAGCTTCCTCAAAGCTTGGCTCTGCCTTCAGAACAGCACGAAATATACCTGATTCTGTCCTTGCCCAAAAAGGGCGGCTTCCGCATAGCAAAATATATGCAATGACACCAATACTCCACATGTCCGCCTCAGTTCCATAAGATCTGTGAAGAACTTCAGGAGCAACATAATATGCACTTCCTACGATGTCATTCAGCCTTTCATCTGCACATTTCCAATGATTATAACACAGTATATTTCAAATGAAATTTTGATAAGCTATAAGAATAAAAGAAGAAAAGATCAGATTGTCAAGATATCTCATCAGACCAACCTGGCTTCACAAAGTCTGACAAGCCAAAATCTATGGCCTTCAAGGTAGATTTCTCATCCTTTGAAGTAAAAAGAAAATTCTGAACCACAAAATAGGAACAAGGATTACAGAGATTTTAAGTGTAAAGATGGAGATTTAGATGGCATGGGTTCCATACCAAAATTTCCTAAAACAATACTTTTTTTTGGAAGAAACAATCTTAACATTTTTGGTTTGATCATGCAACTACCTCCGGCTTGAGATCTCGGTGAACAACACCTTGAAGATGACAAAATGATACAGCACTCAATATCTGAACCATGACAACCTTGGCATCTTCTTCCGAATATTTCCCACCCCTACAAAAGAAATAAGACAATACTTGCTGGTAAGTGACATGAATTAGGGCACAAAAAATAACTAGCAAAATTAACAACTACCTAAAATCTGAAAGACTATCCAATTATGACTTTAAAGATACCTTGAGAGTATCCTGTCTAACAATTCACCACCTTTGCATAACCTGAAATGAACAAAATAATTACTAGAAGCTCCAGAAGTTCATATAACAGCTATTATATAGATTTGCTGCTACATATTTAAATAATATCATGCAGCCTTCCAAGCCCTTTTCTCAAACAGTAAGCTAAACTATGGAATGGATAATCTTCAGCCATATGCAGTGCTTATAGTCAGGATATAAACATGAAAATTAGAGCATATTGCCTAAAGGCTTTTGCAAAATTCATGGGCAGACCCGGGAATGAGCCCTTGGTGGAGGTTGGGTACCAAGAACAAAGATTAGCAATTGTGACAACTTTTTGTAGAATATATAAACACATTGGTCTAGGCTTTGCTTTATTTAAGAACAGGATTTATTATGCAAAAATTAGCCTAAATGTATAAAAGATATCATAGAACATGTTATTTCAAATTGATACACATGGTCCCTGATCATGCCACCATTAAAAATAATAATACATATCAACAAATAATCTTATACAATACTTAAAGGAATCTGTTGCTGCAAGCCTCTGGACTTGCATCAGTCACCCACCGACATGGAGCTAAAAAATGGCTCACCTGAATGACTCATATCCCCACAGAAACGAACAATATGAAAACCTAGAGAGAGAGAGAGAGAGAGAATATAGGAGCTAAAAAGGAATAAAATCCCACAAAATATGCAAATAGGTGGTATCCAAGCAAAGGTAGCATCAATTTGCTATTGTAATTTGGAGGACAAAGAGCTAGTGACATGTGAGAGTGATGGGGGAAAAAAGTTCAAGTATTTTGTTTTCATCTAGTACTATCAAGTAAAAAAAGTATTTTGTTTTCATCTAGTACTATCAAGTAAACTTATTCACCATTCATTCAGATGGGTTTCACCAATCAGACACATCATTAGATATATGTTTCATGTCATTTAACCACCCATCATGAGATTGGTGGGATGATGGAAAGGACTAGATGGATAGACAAAATGGAACCATGAGAGAAGGGGGCTAGAAAGGGTAGCTAATCATGAGCGACAACATTGATAAGCAAGTCTGCTAACAGAAAACCCTAAGAGTATGGAAACTTATGTGACACATTGAAAGATAAACATAAAGTGAGTTTATTTATGTTCACTTCATTCAAAACAATAGACTTCCACTCTTTGAGTAAAATATTAACACTATTTATAGCTTACCAAGTCCAAAATTTTCTTTCTTAATTGAGAAGGATACCTCTCAAAACTTATTATTGATAAGCATAGGAACCCAAGAAGGCAGGTCATTGAGAAAAGTTTCAAATAACTGCAATAGGTACCCAAAGAAATTGGTAAGAATCAAGGGGTTGAAGAGGTGCCGCATCAAAATTTCAGGAGGGGCCAAGCTCCATTTTATATGCCTTCTAACACTGGCTGGAGATGACATAATGGGTTTAAACTATCTAATACTTTATATGACAAAACTAAGACGCATAAACTTGTTCTGGTGGGAGCATAATTGAGAACATAACTTTGTTAAAATATATAATATCTAAAACATTTTACGCTTACAACTTCATTATAATTTCTTTGACAGTGCAGTGTAAATTAAACAATCTGAGAATAATCCAATCATGACAATATCTGGGATACTGCTTAGTAAACAGTTTAGTAAACAGATAACTTTGCAAGGTAAACTGTTTACTAAACAGATAACTCGAATAAACTATCAGTTCACTAGGTAAATTATTTGCTGGTAGACCTAGAATAATTTGTAACAAATAGATAGTTCAACCTTAAAATGAGCTGCAGAAAACAGCATACAAAAGCACCACAAGAAATGATGAAATTAATAGACCATATTGACATCTATTTTGATCAATCATAGAATTTCAGAAAATACAAAAACTTTAAAATTTGTGGCAGTGAATTTTTTTCCACAACGCTTTCATAGTGAATGAAAATCCAGAAGCATAACCATGCCAATGGATTTATAAGGAAACTTCTGAATGCAATGTATGTATGTATCATACGTATGAATTTTCCCTATGCTTCCAAAACCAGATGGATGAACTTGCTAACAAAATTATTTGAAAAATGTGAAGTGCAATTCAAATTTATTAGCCAAATTCCAAAAATGCAATTAAAACTTACTCCATTATGATATACACATTGTCTTCATCCTCATAAGCATCATAGATCTGAACTAGATTCTTGTGACCTGTGAGAGAGCTCAATATTCTCACTTCTCTTCTCACATCTTCAATAGCAATAGCTGTCGTCATCTGCCAATGTACTTCCCTGATGAGAAGCATATTGAATATATCTATTTGTATGACAATCTACATTCACTGCAAATGACATGCCCTTCTATGACTACCACTTGCACCAAGTAAACAGGCAAACATAAAGAAATTTGGATGTCTGGTAACAACATAGGATAGCCCAAGAGCAGATTGAGAGATGCACATAATTCTATGGCCCTTTTTCCAAAGGTTATCAATAATTGATGAACAATACTAAGAACAGCAGTTCCAGGATCAATAATAGAGGTTAGTATCCAATTCCTCATACAATTATCACAAAGACTGGTGCCTATATTGGTGATTCAATTCCATTTTACAGCAGTAGTTAAATTACATAAAGAACTTGTATATTAAATACCAAATTTTTTCTCCATGTTGTTCTCTCTATTTCTCCTTCTCTCTATTGTTAGAATACCTTCCCTGGATAATTTCATAAAACAACAGTTTTTAATGCCGTATGGAACTATCATGCAATAAAGCATCAAAACATCATAGTTGCATAAAATAGACTGTATAAGCCATCATAAGAAATCCAGGCACACTGTCACAGATGACTTTTATTTGTTTTGGTACAGATAGATGAATGATCATTACTAGTGAACGCTAATTCATTGTTAAAATGGTTACCAAACCATGATATTTTGGAACAGTAAACTTGTATATGAGACACCTATGTCTATGATAATGAGTGTGGATTAATCTAATAGTGGCGATTTATAAACTACAAATTCAGAAAATAAGATACCCAGACGTCAGGTTAATGTGGTCCAGACACTACTTATTATGACTCATCCTTATTTAATGAGAATATAACTCTTACCAGAAATACTGCAGAGTGCAAAAATATTTACATGGCTTGATTCATAAAACACAGACAAAATAGGAAAAAAATAATATTTGGCATCATATTTCCAACTAGGGGTGGCAATTCGTATTCGTGTGTCATAATCGTGTTCGACACAATTTCGACACGAACATGATTATGGAGAATACGAACACGACACGATTAATAAACGTGTCAGGATTCCCCAACACTTTCAAAAATTTGTTCATTAAATGTGTTCCCTGTTTCACACGATTATTAAACATATCATGTCGGGTTAACACGTTTGTACGACACGTTTAACACGAATAACTTATTTTACATAAAATACATAATTTTAATGAATAAACTTGTTCTAACCTGTTTAAATAATATATTCCACACATATATAAACAACAACCAAGCAAATTACAACTCACACAAATATCATATAAATACACAATAATAATCAAGATTAAAAAATATCAATAATACAATATGCCAACAAAGCACCAACCACAATAAACATCAATAATCCAAATAAAGATGCCAACAACAAAGCACCAGAGAGAGGGAGAGAGTTAAGTTTGGTGGCTGTGTATGGGGGCTGATATGTTTGTTTAGTTTTGTTTTAGGGTTTCTAATAAAAAGACAAAAATAACCATTGACTTTATAAAAAATTATAAAATTATATATTTTTTCATATATAGGTTAAACGTGTCATAAACGGGTTCACAAGTTAACACACAACATGACACGAAATTCTTCGTGTCATCAACGGATCGACATAATTTCGACACGAACCTGTATAAGCCCAACACTAACACGAATATTTTGTGTCGTATCACATGTCGTGTTTGTGTGTCGTGTTGAAAATTGCCATCTCTATTTCCAACATTATAGTTAGATTGGTCATTGTGAACATTAAATTGACCAAAATGCTCCAATCAATTAGTAGGGTGCCAACCAGACTATGTAGTTGAATATCCCACCAATAATACATACAATTTTAGCAGTAAACCAAACTAAAGAACATGTTCCCACTTACTTTTGGTCGATTATTTTGTATTAATTATGCCTTTTTCCAATGAGTCATGGTGCTGAGAAAAAAATCAAGCATTTTAACCTTTTTATCAAGTAATCATATAGCTCATGAAAGCCTTTGAAGTAAGCACAGTGGGAACGCTAACGTCCTCATAACTGATGAGGAACCAATGTACAGGATACATAGTATATGTGGGGCATAATGCCACTGCTAAACAACAAACAACATTTGCAGGTGCCAGTTTTTAATTGTAACTTATGGCCCATTATATACTGTTCCACCTATACAGGAACTAGTAAATGAATCCTCAGCGAAACCATATATAGACATTACAGAAAGAAAAAAAATAAAATCCAGATCATCAATTTGTATCATCCACTAATTGCGTGGAATATGTATGCCCAAATAACTCAACTATATATGACTGTCAAGGAAACAGGTATTATCAACAAATTACTAAAGTCAATTTACAACACAAAACCCAGCCCAGAAAACATTATATTTCTGTTACAACAAAATACAGAGGAAAAAGGCAATAATAAGACAAGAAAGAAGATAACTTAGAAATGCATTTAAGAAGTCTATCACAAAATATTAGAATAAACTTTATCAGTTGCCAATCTCGACCGAATATGTCATCGAAATGAATTATGATGAAATAAAGAAGAAAAGACTATTTCTGGCTGTAACTATACAAACTCGCAGCTGTCCAACAATTTTTTCATATTTAACAAAATGAAGAAAGAAAAGAAGGATGTGGATGATGTCAATTGACACAATCTACTTCTATATATTAACATAAGAAACATATTAACATTCCTAGAAGAAGTCATGTGCATATAAATTCAGCAAGAAATCTGAATGACAGCAAAAATGACAAAAATAATTCCATAAATAGACACACCCCAAAGCTAAGATTTCACCTTCATTGTAGTTATAGAAATATGATCATAGATCAAGCATGACAGAACACTAACCTTCGCTTTCGGAATAACCTTGACAGCCACCTCCTCGCCCTTCAGTTCTCCCTTCTTCACCTTTGCGGAGCAAGTATACCCAAAATGCCCGCGGCCGACCTCTTCTCCAAGCTCATACTTTGAGAAGAACTGCTTCAAGAACCCGAAGCTCTTATCCAGTCCCAATTCAACCTCGCTGCCCTCCGGGATCGAGGCCTCATTCGGCTTCACCGATCCATGCCGCCGGGCGAGCAACGCCTTAATGTGCTTAGCCGGCGATGGAGGAGGGAACGGTCGCTTGAAGATCCGCAGAGGGGTCGAGTTGATGCTCGAATTGGCCGGCGAGCTCTTGTAAGAGCTGGGCAGAGGGCTGGGGACGTAGAAGGAGAACTTGGGCTGCTTCGGGGTCCCTGGATTCGGCCCCGGGGGCTCCTCTATTTTGGGAACTGCAGGGATTTCGTCTTGGATTTCGGGGTTTTGGATTGGTTTTCCATGGCAGAGACCCATGGAAACCAACACCCAGTCAGGGGAAACAAAAAAGACCCAAGAATTATTAAAAAAAAAAAAAACTCAGAATTCAACAGCCTCCATAATAAGAAAACTTTCAA
>NC_025993.2:54934938-55108385 GCF_000442705.2 Elaeis guineensis
GATTATGCTTGCGATAGCTGCCCATCTGGACTATGAAATCTGACAGATGGATGTGAAGACAGCTTTCCTAAACGGAGAGCTGGACGAAGAGTGTATATGATACAACCTGAAGGGTTCACATCCACAGATGAGTCTAAGGTGTGCAAAGCTACAGAGGTCCATTTATGGATTTAAGCAGGCATCTCGGAGTTGGAACATATGTTTTTGATAGGATGATCAAAACGTATGGCTTCGTTAAGAATGGAGAAGAGCCCTGCATTTATAAGTGGGCTAATGGTCCAGTAGTAGTATTTCTTGTATTGTATGTGGATGACATTCTCTTAATCAAAAATGATGTCCCTGCATTACAGGGAATAAAGATTTGGCTATCGTCACAGTTCTCCATGAAGGATCTGGGAGAAGCTTCCTACATCCTAGGGATGAGGATCTATAGGGATAGATCCAAAAAGTTACTTGGCTTATCCCAGTCCACGTTACATTGATACTATGCTGAAAAGGTTCAGCATGGAAAATTTCAAGAAAGGCTATCTACCGATAGGCCATGGAATTTTTCTCTCGAAGAGGGATTGTCTGAAATACCTCAAGAGAAAGAGCGATGGGTAGGATTCCATATGCTTCGGCAGTGGGATCTATCATGTACGCCATGACATGTACACGACCCAAATGTGGCATACTCACTAGGGTAGTGAGTAGATACCAATCTGATCCAGGAGAGAATCACTGGAAGGTTGTTAAAACCATCCTGAAGATTTAAGAAATACTAAGGACCAGTGGCTTATATATGGTGAATCGGACTTAAGACTTATAGGGTTTACAGACTCTAGTTTCCAGTCTGATCGCGATGATAGCAAGAGTGTGTCAGGATTTATTTTTACCCTTAATGGTGGGGCTGTCTGCTGGAAGAGTTCCAAGCAAGCACACTGTCGCTGATTCAGTATGCGAGGCGGAGTATATTGCTGCATCAGATGCTGCAAAGAAGCGGTGTGGCTGAGAAAATTCATCACCGAGCTCAGAGTAGCCACCCTCCTTGTTGGTCCAGTTCTGCTCTACTGCGACAGCTCTGGAGCCATTGCTCAGGCGAAAGAACCAAAGGCACACCAGCGGACGAAGCATATTCTGCGCCGCTACCATCTCATCCGAAAGATCGTGGATCGAGGTGACGTCGACCTTCAGAAGATCGACGGAAAGGAGAACCTGGCCGACCCATTCACTAAAGCCATTGTGGTGAAGGAGTTCAACGACTACAAGTCGAAGATGGGTATTAGATACTGCACCGATAGGCTTTAAGCCAAGTGGAAGATTGTTGGGAATAGTGTCCCAAAGCCAATCGTCAGCCTGTTGACGGTTGTGCTCCTTTTTGTATTAGTACATGAATTATAAATAAATAAAAATTATTTTGGTATTTTTTCATCACAAATGTTTCATCTTCTAATGAACTCCTGTGTTGTGGTGAAGTCCTTAGGACTATTTAGACTCGACAAAGGAGGATTTGTCGCTTAGTCCTTAAACATGTTCACGACCAAATGATACGTTGTTACCAAGGACGACAACGTTTATCGAGCATAGGTCGTTGTGTGCCATATGGGTTGGTTGTCCTCATAACCAAAGAGTGTGGAGACACTGGTATGGCATACAGGTGAGATGTAATGGTACATCTGCACTGAACGTGACCCAACTCCGGAGCTATTTCTGTGTCAAGATTTGCTCCGATGGGATATGGGTATAAATGTCCCTCCGACCTGAGACCACCACGGTGACTTGCAAGCAACTCACTGCACTTAGGCACTGGACTACCTGAATTTCTAATTCAGTGACGAAAGGCTGCTGGGTGTAGTCAAGTACTTGACTTGTCGGTGCGTGTGTCAAGATGGATTGACCACTCCAGTTTAGGAGCTGTGTACAGTGTTTTTAATTTAGCAAAACCTTGGCCAGGTAGTCCTAGTGAGGAGTCACAGGACTAATGAGTTGAGCACGATTCGGATGATATCATCAGGGTTGACAGTTTAACCCTGAGTCGTCCTAAACACAGGGGTCAAAAGGGATGAATTATACGGTAACCATATTCACGTAGGTTCTGAATGTTGCGATTGTGATTATTCGACCTATCCGGTCGTCGGGTACCATTGCTAGATGGTCACTTCGATTAGTACAGGAATTGGTTCCTGTGCAACTGGTTTAGGTCGAACCTGCGGGGTCACACACATTAGAGGTTCCTTTCTGATCTGATGGCTGATTATGAGTCTTATCTATTTGAGACTCTATGATTGAGAATTAGGATTCTCTAATCATGAGTTCCACACATTTTAGGTACCGGGATCAAAATTTTGAATTTCAAATTTTGAATTTGAAATTTGAACTCTTTGATCAGGGTTTCATATCGATGGTCTCTGATGCCTGATTGCCCATCGGATTTGGACTCAATATTTATGAGAGATTTAATTAGTGATTTAATCACTAATTAACTCAATTTAATTGAGTAATTATTTTTGGATCAAGTCCAATTGAATTGGATTCAGTTTGGATTGACCCGATTAGGTTAAATGTTGACCTAATCGCTAAGTGTGTTTAGTCCCTGATTTGATCAGGGGTTAGGTTTAGTTAATTCCTGATTTGATTAGAATTTTATTGAGCCTAATTAAGCCTAATATGTTGGGTTTAATTTGGTCTAATTGTGCTTAATCTATTTTAAACTAGGTTGGCTCAATTTGAATCAAACCACCTTGTTTTTAAATTCCCTGCGACACCCAACTTCCTTGCATCCATTTGTATTCACGAGAAGAAACTTCTCGTGAAATTTTTCTCACGCAAAACCCTTCCCCACACCCTCATTTGTGCGCCATATGGATGGATAAAATAATTAGTTAGCCATTCAAATTCAAAGCATGTTTGAATTTGAATGGATAACTTAGCACTTGCCCTTTCATCCTTATCCATTTTGTGCGCCACATTACTTACACGAGAAAAGATTTCTCATAAAATATTTTCCACGCACAAAGAGCCACGCCCCTTCTCTTCTTATGCCCAAAAGGATAGGGATAAGTTGGTTTTCGTTTGAATTTAAATTTGATTTGAATTCAAATGTGTAACCTCTTGTCTTTATCCTCTCACGCGGATAAGACACGTTCGACATTGTTTTAAAAAGAGGAGAAAGGTGGGACGTGCGTAGAAATTTTAGGAGAGAAACTTTGGGTGTGAGGAAGGCTTCTGCGTAAGGTGAAGGTCCAAAACCTTTCGAGAGAAAAAGAAAGAAAAGAGAGAAAATTGGGCACAGGGTTTTTGGTGTGTACCCTAGGGTTTCTACCTAGGATTCGGGAAGTGAGATTGGTGTGCCACGAGTGTCGTGAGTCCACCAAATTTATAGAGAGAGATCCATCAGCCTCTCAAGCAATTGTGCAGATGATCCGGAGCATCTGAGAAGTTGGCACACATCGATCGAAGGAGTTCGATCAACATCTGCCATCAAAAGGGTGAAATCACGAACTAGCATTCGTGAGGAGCTGATCAGATGGGAGCTTCGTGTGGATGATCCACAGAGGCCAGACATTTGTGTGGCTGTGACGTGATGATCAGAGCCCCCCGACGGTGATCAGATTGCAGTGATCGACTACCCGCAAAAGGTGATGTGTTCTGAACACAGTACTGTAAAACGTTTACTGATTCAAATTTGAATTTCAAATTTAAATGAATGCTGTTGTATCATATTTAGATCCTAGTGTAAAGTTAATTAGTATTAATTAATGAGATTAATTAATAATTTTACTGTAAAATAGTAATTTTGAAAAAGTTTTAAAATTACCATTTTGCCCCTGTACTAAATTTTCGCTTCATAATAACCTATACTCGATACAATTTTCATCCTTGATAATTGTATCATTTGATCACGAGCAGGATTTTAAGAACCACACGATAAATCCTCTTTTATTATTTTGGTAGTAGTAGTTCTAAGAACTTCATCATAACATATGAATTCTATTTTGAAAGATATATTCTTTATGATGAATCTGTCAGATAATATTTATCATTTTATAATTTATATACATGTATGGGGCATAATCATCTACAATCTAGATGATTGACTTTAGGATATATTTTTCAACAACTCCCACTTGAACTAAAGCTAATCAGATTGGTATCAAATATTCATCTTTTATTTGAGATCATCGAACTCATTAGATCCAATTGCTCCAGTCAATGAGTCGGTCAAGTTCTCCCTTCGATCGATCTTCCTAAGGTCGACTTTATTTCGATCTTATCGAATAAGGTGATTGCAATACAGAAAATATTTGGTTCTTAGATGGAACATCAATTCTTTTGCTTGAGCTATGGCTCCAGTAGTGCTGTCAATACAGAAGTACGGGACTATCAATGGAGGGTGCCTCTCCAAGCTCGCTATGAACTTTCATAACCAAACAACTTTTTTATCTGTATCAAATACCGCAAAGAACTTTGTATCGCAAATAAAACTGGCTACTGAATACTGTATGGAACCTTTTTAGCATGTCACTCCTCTTTATAAGATAAAAACATAACTTGACACAACTTTATCATTCGATCAAACTAGAAACTGAAATCAATATTCCATAGATTTTAAGTCAGATTCTCCATAAACAAATCATTGATCCTTAGTACTTCACAAATATTTAAGGATGGTTCTAATAACCTTCCAAATCTTTATAGAGAACGGAGATGACAATCAAGCTTTTATTCTCTATAATGTAGGGATGTCATTTTTAATTAAGAGAATTTCATCCAAACAACACAAAAAATACTTTTACAAAATTAATAGCCTATTTGTACATATAGGATTTGAAGGAAAAAACTACCTTTTTTTCTTTGTAGGATCTTCAGATTTCATCAAATCTGGAGTGGAATAATTTAAAATTTTTATCCTACGCTATTTCAGATCTAATGTCTGTTAATCTAATTTATTATCTGATATTTAAAATCTAAAATTAAATCTAAAAGTATGAGAAGTATAGACATACCTCAAGGGTAATCTGATTACCTTGTAGATGATCTCAGCACAGTCCGAGGTTCTGATGTAGCCACGCAAGCGTCTGGCCTCTATCGGTATCTACTCGGGCAGGATCTGGAACGTCTTCTTCTTGCGAATCTATGCTCCAAAAATCAGATCTCTATCTGATTTGGAAGTGCTTCAGAACTCCTGAGTTGGAGCAGCAGCCTGTCGAAGATGTCCTGCAGCCTTCCTGTTCCAGGCGTCACCATGCCTTTTCTTCCACCAGATGAACGTCCAACTCCTTGGACGTAAAGAGGGGAGATAGGAGAGCAGGGAGGTCGTGGAGAAGAAGGGAGGGGGGGCAGCTATTGGGTTTGGTGCATAAAACAACTTCAGCTTTAAACCCTAGGCGAGAAGGGTTTATATAGACCCTGTATGCTGCGCAGTGCCACGTCATTCAACCAATCAGAAAATTTCAATAAATTCTGAAAAAATTCTGATTGGTTGCTTGATGTCATCTGATCACATCAGATAAGAACCCAAGCTCTATCTTAAAGTTGGCACCAAAATTGGATAAGGACAAAGAGAGGTTGAGCCAAAGAGTCCAATCTTATCAAGACTCTCCAACCTTATCCACTTGGGGCGCCCACTTAATCCAATTGGGCTCGCGCCATAATCTGATTATGGCACTCAATTTGATGTGGTTTGGCTCCACAAAAATTCTCCAATAAGCTTTTGCCAAGTGGCCTTCAATTTAAGACCCATATGTCAACTTTTGACAAATGTCTTAAAATGAAATTGGCAGGGACAGGAATTAGCAGGTGCTTGTCTTAAATTCATTTTATGAATTAAAACAAGCTTTTTTTGAGCTGGACAAGCTTCATTTAGACTGAGAGAATCTTTCGAAGGTTCTCTGGATGAGTCAAATCATATTTGGTTTAGTAGAGACAGAAAAGATTACACGAGGAGAAAATTAGGCTCAATCATGTGCTAGCACGATTTTCTTGAACCTAATTGGATCTTATCCAAATCAATTGGGTTAGCTCAATTGATGACATCCAGACCCTAACCCTTGTTTGTATGATCCAGTTAGGTTCAATTCTGTATGGTAATGAGACATGTCGTGATCTCATCATCGACATCATCGAAACTCCTTTCGATGGACCAGAACTCTTCTGATTCAGACAATTAGAATGATCGATCATCAATATCATTCTAATTGCTTCCAAAATTTACTAGTGACACCTAGCAGTATGTGGTGGCAACTCATCAGAACTGAAGACGAACCTCTCGGTGCAGCTATCTGTATGATTGAGTTCCTCTGTCATGAGTTCCGACTGAATAGGGTTAAGGTGAACTCGTCAAACCCAACATCAGTCATATGAATCAATCGATCGATCCGAGTCCGATGTGAAACCCTAATGAAAAATTTTTTTTCCATTATTTCACTCTGCCATGGTCATAGGCTTAAGGACTCGATCTTTCGATCATCATAGGACTACTCTCATCTACCGAGGTTGATAGATCCCATCTTGATGCGACCTAGTTCCTACAATGAATATGCTACAGCCAACATACACCTCAGGGTTCCGAATGGCTAGGAGATCGAGTTATGGTGTAGTCAAACTATAACACACTCAAGGTGAACTGTCGATGCACCTCAGGACAAGAACTAGACACACAACTGCATCATCGAGCTAGTCATCGACGAGAAGATAGACTTCCTTATGACTGCTCGAGGTGGTCACGCTCAGTACTCTCGTTCTCAACGAATAACTGTACTCTCGCTCCAGTGTCTCCACACCGTAGACTCAAGACACATCTACCTTAAGAAAGCGATCGTACACCAATCTTTTGGATCGATCACCATCCTCGTGATGATCCTATGGTCAGGAGCTGTTATGAGTTATATAAATTCATGTCTTAAATTTTCAACTCTTGAAAATATGAATTGACATTCCTACTAACTCAAAGGATGTATCACAGACACAATGTACATAATGTGATAGAAGAATAATCCATTTATTGATTTATAGTCAAAATTACAAATTTGCCCTTAGATTTGTACAGGAATGTGTCAGCCAATCTGGCATTTAGGGCACACATCTAACAACTCCCACTTGACCTAATGCCAATTGGCTACATATCTAAGTCCCATCTTCTCAAGGTGGGCTTCGATCTTTTGCTGGCCTAATGTCAGTGGGTCTGCCATATTGTCTGTGGAGTCGACTCTCTTGACCTCGACATAATCCTTTTCGAGGTAATCACGGATCAAATGGAATCGCCGCTCGATGTGCTTGGACTTCTGGTGAGACCTTGGCTCCTTAGCTAGGGCTATGGCGCCATTATTGTCGCAGTAAAGAGGGATGGCATCCGATGACATTACTCCAAACCCGCGGCAAACTTCTTGTACCAGAATGTCTCTTTCGCAGCTTCCGATGCAGCAATATACTCTGCCTCCATGGTGGAATTAGTAATCACCGTCTGCTTGAAATTCTTTCAGCTAACTGTACCACTATTGCAAATGAACAGACTCCCAGATGTCGACTTTCGATCATCTATATCAGACATAAAGTCTGAGTCTGTATATCCCTGAATCTGGAGTTCTCCATTCCCAAAGACTAGAAACATATCCTTAGTCCTTCTCAAGTACTTAAGGATATATTTCACAGAAGTCCAGTGCTCTTCGTCTGGATTCGACTGATATCTGTTTGTGACACTCACAGCATGGGCTATATCAGGTCGTGTACATAGTATGGCATACATGAGGCTCCCTATTGCCGAATCATAAGGGATTTTGCTCATGCGTTCAATCTCCTCAGGTGTGCTAGGGCACATCTTCTTGGAGAGATGAATGCCATGTCTAAAAGGTACTAAACATTTTTTGGAGTTTTCCATGCTAAACCTTTTTAGCACCTCCTCTATGTACATCTTCTGTGAAAGTCCAGCATCCTATTTGGTCTATCTCTATAGACC
Source organism: Elaeis guineensis (assembly GCF_000442705.2). Classification (NCBI taxonomy): domain Eukaryota; kingdom Viridiplantae; phylum Streptophyta; class Magnoliopsida; order Arecales; family Arecaceae; genus Elaeis; species Elaeis guineensis. The sequence continues at coordinate 54,942,872 of NC_025993.2, forward strand.
TTTATATCCAGTATAAAGGATGCCTCTCCTAGATCTTTCATAGAGAACTCCTTAGATAATCATACTTTGACTGAGGTCAACATGGGAATGTCATTCCCAATTAGGAGGATGTCATCTACGTACAATACGAGGAAGACAACTGCGCTCCCACTGACCTTTTTGAACACACATGGTTCCTCGTTCTCGATGAAACCAAACGTTTTGATCACATTATTGAAACGAGTATTCCAACTCCGAGATGCTTGCTTAAGTCCATAAATGGATCTTTGCAGCCTGCAGATCTTGTGATCATCATTACTGGATGTGAAACCAATTGACTGTTCCATATAGATATCTTCCTCAAGATGTCCATTTAAGAACGCCGTTTTCACATCCATCTGCCATATTTCATAATCGAAATAGGCTGCAACAGCAAGCAATGTGCGGATGGATTTTAGCATGGCTACAGACGAGAAGGTATCCTGGTAGTCAATGCCTTCGCGCTGACTATAATCTTTCGCTACGAGCCTAGCCTTGAATGTCTCTACATTCCCATCTGCACCTTTCTCTTGTAGATCCATTTACACCCAATAGGTATAATACCTTCAGGTGGATCTACCAAGGTCCAGACTTGGTTTGAGTGCATCGAGTCAATTTCTGATCTCATTGCCTCTAACAATTTCTCGGAGTCGATATCTGATATCGCCTCGTCATAGGTCTTGGGATCATCACCATGAACCTCATTTTCCGTGAGGAACATTTCCTCTATATCCTTTTGTATGGTACCTAAGTACCTTTCAGAAGGACAGAAAACCCTAGTCGATCTACGAGATGGAAGAGATTGTGTTAGGACTGGTTCTGATTGGTTTGGTTCCTCAAGTTCTTTAGCTCGTTGCTCTTGGGAGACATTCTCCTTGAGCTTAATTATTCTTCCGATGCCACTATCTTGAATAAACTATTTTTCAAGAAAAATAGCATTTCGACTCACAATCACATTGTGGTCTTCTGGAATATAAAAATAGTATCCTAATGACTTTTTAGGATATCTTATGAACCGAGCTCTAAAAGATCTGAACTCTAACTTGTCCGTCTGCTGTCTCTTGACATGTGCCGAAAAACTCCAAATTCTGAGATGATTCAGACTTGGCTTCTTACCATGCCATATCTCATACGGTGTGGTAGGAACGGTTTTAGAGGGAACCCTATTCAATACATAAATTGCGGTCATGAGACAATGTCCCCAAAGAAATTCAGGGAGGTCCGTGAAGCTCATCATGGAACGGACCATATCTAATAGGGTCTGGTTTCTCTGTTCTGAAACCTCGTTGAGTTGAGGCATTCCAGGTGGAGTCCATTGAGAGACTATATCATTGTCCTTAAGATAGTCTAGGAACTTCCGACTAAGGTATTCACCTCCTCGATCTGATTGAAGAACCTTAATGGGCTTTCCTGTTTATTTTTCTACCTCATGTCTGAATTCTTTGAACCTTTCAAAAGCTTCAGACTTGTGTTTCATTAGAAACACATACCTGTATCTAGACATATCATCGGTAAAGGTAATGAAGTAGACGTAGTTGCCTCTAGCCGGCACATCAAATGGGCCGCACACATCCGTATGTACTAGGGCAAGTAGGTCTGTGGTCCTTTCCCCATGTCCCACAAAAGGAAGCTTGGTCATTTTGCTTTGAAGGCATGATTCACAAACTGGATATGACTCAAAAGTCAATGGACTTAATAGTTCGGATTTCTCTAATTTGTTAACCCTATCTTCTGCTATATGACCTAGCCTTAGGTGCCACAGATACCTATTATTTAGACTATCTCTAGGCCTTTTAATTTTTATGGCATTCACATTTTGCTCGATATTAAATACAGATACATCAATATGTAGCTGATAGAGACTATTAATAAGAAAATCATTTGTAACTTTATTATTTTCATAAAATATGTTACAATGGTCCTTATGAAAGCTAATCACGTAGCCTTCTTTTGCTAAACATGAAACAGAAATTAAATTCCTGCTTGCTGCAGGCACATAATAACAGTCTCTAAGAAATAAATCTAATCCTAACGGTAATTGCAGAGGGTAGGTTCCCACGGCCACAGCAGCAACTCTTGCTCCGTTCCCGATGCGTAGGATCATCTCTCCATCCTTTAGCTTCCTGCTCTCCTCAAGACCCTGCATAGAAGTGCACAAATGAGCACTAGAACCAGAGTCAAGCATCCAACTGGATGCAGAAGAAACTGTAAGATTAGATTCTAAAATGAGCATACCTCCAAAAGGACCATCCTTCTTGTTCTTCAGGATGGCCAGGTATTGAGGACAGTTCTGCTTCCAATGGCCGTCTGATTGGCAGTGAAAATATTTTTTCTTTTCAGCAGCCTTCTTCTTCGGTTCTGTCTTCTTCTTTCCATCCACCATCTGCTTCTTCGCAGATTTTTTTTTTCTTTTCAAAAGACTCTCTTGGAAGAAGTTCGCTCCACAGTAAGAACTGAGCCTTTTGAACCCTTCATAGAAAGTTCAGCCGTAACCAGCATGTTCATTAACTCAGCCAAGGTACACTGCATCTTATGCATATGGAAGTTCATGATGAACTGACCATATGCATCTGACAAGGACTGAAGGATCACATCAATCTGAAAATCCTTGTCTAAGATGATACCGAGCTTCTCAAGCACTCAAGATCCTTGATCATTGTCAAACAATGATCTTGGACTGACTGCCCATCACGCATTTTAACCTTAAAAAGTCTTTGACAGACTTGATACTTGGCTGCGCGATTTTGTTCACCAAACAACTCTTGTAGGTGAGCCAACATTTGGCGGGTAGTCAACATGTTCTCATGTTGGCGCTGTAAGTCATTAGACATTGCACCCAACATGTAGTACCTTGCTTTGTTATCATCATCCATCCACTTTTCCAGAGACATTCTCTGTTCAACAGTCGAACGTGTTGGCATGGCGGGTGGGTCCTGGTCCAAGACATGGGTCAATTTTTCGGAACCCAGAACAATTCTGTAGTTCCTCAACCAGTCTTTGAAATTGGGTTCAGTCAATCTGTGGGTGTCTAGTATTTTGGTCAGGGGATTAGAAGTAGACATATTTCCTGTAGAGAGTCGAAAGTTTCTAATTAGATTTTGTAATCAGACTTAATCAATTTGTTTAGGGATTTCATTTTTAAACAAATTAGGCTCCCACTATTTTCTCAGATCCCTACACTCCCTTGGTAGAGATGTAAAAATTTTCGTGATCAGTGATTTCTAGTGGATGGTGCGGTCTCACCAACTGGCTCATCACCTCACCTAACAGTTATTGGTGATGGGTCAACCGATGAGTGGACAACTCTTGTCCAATGATTCTCTAATCATGGTGCACCCAAAATTTGGTCTCTAATTTATGAAGTTCATCGTGTCCGGAATATTGCTCCAATCCTTAGTTAAGTCAGACCCACCATTTGCACGAACTAGATTCCTGATTGGGTCCCTCACCGTATCCGGAATATTGAGCCCAACCCATCCTTTAATTCGTAGCATTCAATGCCTAATGGACATGGTTGCATCTTCCCGGTGCAACTGAGCCACTATAACCAGTCGAGAACAATTAACCCCGGGAAGGGCCCGCACATCCACAATGGTGGAAGATCTAGACTTAATATTTTCTTAGGGAGATTTGATTTAGGTCTCATTAAACTTGACTTGACATAGTCATAACAATTATGACTAACCTAGTGGCATGGGTCAGCTCGAATTGTTAGCCACCTCAAATCAGAACTAGATCGACACATATGGCCAGGTAAGTGAGACCGGTGGAAGGGATATGTCATTAACTCGACAAGAATGCATTCGAGTCGAGTAGCTCCCAATTAAAAATCAGTCGGTCGCATCTGCCCAACTTACCTTAGATACCAAATTATCGAGCCAGAATCAATTGGGTTAGCCTACAATCCAGACCTAACCACTGAGCCAAATTAGGTCTTAACTTGATCGAGTCACATCTAAATGTGATTCGATCTTGACCCAGACTTAATCCTATTAGGCTGATCAATTATTAGCTTTCATGATCCCACCTAACCGACTCTTGATTCGGTTTGATCAACCGCTAGACCTAATTGAGCTACCCAAGTCCGAACCCAATTTTATGAAAATATCTTAGATCTGAAATTTTCAATTTTAGACCAAATTGATTTCATAAACTTAATTCATTAATTAAGTTTGGGTTCATAAACAAAGCATGTAAAATAAATCTTAGGGTTTCAGGATCTAGGGTTTTGCAGAAAAGTAAGTTTTGATTTCTGATTAAGGATGAACGCGCAGCACCCCTACACGTCATAAGAACACCCCATTGAATGGGAAGAGAGGGTTTTAAAATCTTACTTCGTTCTTATGACCGGACGGCCATGAGGAACACCTTAATTAGAAATATAAATTTAGCTACAAAACTGGTTAGATCTAAATTTACATATCTCATATACAATTTAAGATCTAACTAATACATGCTTTGCATACATCTCATGTATCAAAAATCGATCTGATTAACATGCTTTCAGATTTAATACATCACATGTAATATCTGAAAAATAGAATTTAAATTGAACTATTCAAAATAAAAACTATTCTAGACAAGTTACTAGAATAATTCTACAACTAGTCTAGGCATGCAACAGATCAATTTTATGGAATAATTAAAATTTTATTTTTTATTTTCTGATCTGATTATAACACTTATAACATCAGAAAAACAGAGAATAAATTAGATTTAATTTATATTTTAATCTCATTAAAACATAAAACTTAAGACTGTTCATGGATTCAACTAATCCTAGTCTAGTAATGCATCTCATGCATGTTAGATCTTCTTAGATTTAATTTTAAATATTTTGATTTCAGATCCTATCACATCTGATGTGACATCTGAAATCTTTTAATATCAGATAAATTAAAATTAAAATCAGATCTAAATTAGATCTGAAACTGGGCCATCAACCTGGCTCTGATACTAGTTGAAGGAAAAACCGTCTTTTTCTTTTGTAAGATCTTCCAGATTTCATCAAATCTGGGGCGGAATAATTTAAAATTTTTATCCTACGCTATTTCAGATCTAATGTCTGTTAGATCTAATTTTATTATCTGATATTTAAAATCTAAAATTAAATCTAAAAGTATGAGAAGTATAGACATACCTCAAGGGTAATCTGATTATCCTGTAGATAATCTCAGCATAGCCCGAGGTTCTGATGTAGCCACGCAAGCGCCTGGCCTCTACCGGTATCCACTCGGGCAGGACCTAGAACGTCTTCTCCTCGTGAATCTACGCTCCAAAAATCAGATCTCTATCTGATTTTGAAGTGCTTCAGAACTCCTTCTGAAGTTGGAGCAGCAGTCTGTCGAAGATGTCCTGCAGCCTTCCTGTTCCAGGCGTCGCCACGCCTTTTCCTTGCACCAGATGAACGTCCAACTCCTTGGACGTGAAGAGGGGAGATAGAAGAGTAGGGAGGATGTGGAGAAGAAGGGAGGGGGCGGCAGCTATTGGGTTTGGTGCATAAAATAACTTCAGCCTTAAACCCTAGGCGCAGAAGGGTTTATATAGACCCTATATGCTGCGCAGTGCCACATCATTCAACCAATCAGAAAATTCCAATAAATTTTGAAAAAATTCTGATTGGTTGCTTGATGTCATCTAATCACATCAGATAAGAACCCAAATCTCTATCTCAAAGTTGGCGCCAACACTGGATAAGGACAAAGGGAGGTTGGTGCCAAAGAGTCCAATCTTATCAAGACTCTCCAACCTTATCCACTTGGGGGCGCCCACTTAATCCAATTGGGCTCGCGCCATAATCTGATTATGGCGTCCAATTTGATGTGGTTTGGCTCCACAAAAATCCTCCAATAAGCTCTTGCCAAGTGGCCTTCAATTTAAGACCCATATGTCAACTTTTGACAAATGTCCTAAAATGGAATTGGCAGATGACAGGAATTAGCAGGTGCTTGTCTTAAATTCATCTCATGAATTAAGACAAGTCTTTTTTGAGCTGGACAAGCTTCATTTAGACTGAGAGAAACCTTCCCAAGGTTCTCTGGATGAGTCAAATCACATTTGGTTCAGTAGAGACAGAAAAGATTACACAAGGAGAAAGTTAGGTTTAATCGTGTGCTAGCACGATTTTCTTGAACCTAATTGGATCTTATCCAAATCAATTGGGTTAGTCCAATTGATGATATCCAGACCCTAACCCTTGTTTGTGTGATCCAGTTAGGTTCAATTCCGTATGGTAATGAGACATATCGTGATCTCATCATCGACATCATCGAAACTCTTTTTGATGGACCAGAACTCTTCTGATTCAGACAATTAGAATGATCGATCATCAATATCATTCTAATTGCTCTCAAAATCCACCAGTGACATCTAGCAGTACGTGGTGGCAATTCATCAGAACTGAAGACGAACCTCTCGGTGCAGCTACCTGTATGATTGAGTTCTTCTATCATGAGTCCCGACTGAATTAGAATCAAGGTGAACTCGTCAAACCCAACATCAGTCATATGAATCAATCGATCGATCCGAATCCGATGTGAAATCCCAATGAAAAACTTTTTTTTCATTATTTCACTCTTGGCCATGGGCTTAAGGACTCGATATTTCGATCATCATAGGACTACTCTCATCTACCGAGGTTGATAAATCCCATCTTAGTGCGATCTAGTTCCTACAATGAATATGCTACAGCCAACATACACCTCAGGGTTCTGAATGGCTAGGAGACCGAGTTATGGTGTAGTCAAACTATAACACACTCAAGGTGAACTGTCGATGCACCTCAGGTCAAAGAACTAGATACACAATTGCAGCATCGAGCTAGTCATCGACGAGAAGGTAGACTTCCTTATAACTTCTCGAGGTGGTCACGCTCAGTACTCTCGTTCTCAACGAATACCTGTACTCTCGCTCCGGTGTCTCCACACCGTAGACTCAAGACACATCTACCCTAAGGAAGCGATCGTACACCAACCTTCCGGATCGATCATCATCCTCGTGATGATCCTATGGTCAGGAACTGTTTATGAGTTATATAAATTCATGACTTAAATTTTCAACTCTTGAAAATATGAATTGACATTCCTACTAAGTCAAAGGATGTATCATAGATACAATATACACAATGTGATAGAAGAATAACCCATTTATTGATTTATAGTCAAAATTATAAATTTGCCCTTAGATTTGTACAGAAATGTGTCAGCCAATCTGGCATCTAGGGCACACATCTAACAGTATTTTAATATAAATAATTTAGAAGCACTTAAACCAATTGAATCTTAATTCAAATTTATTTTAAGATGTGTATGTCATGAACAATGGTCTGGACCCAAAGGATTGTACTTTGGGATGGAGAGAGTAGGTGCATGCCATAAGCGTGGATGCATGTTAATAAGTATGGTACATACCTGCACAATACCAACTCTTGGATGGTGGTGCATACTGGCACCGTACTGTGCACAAATCTGAGGCATTTTGTTTTCTTTTTGGTTTTCAATTTATTTTTGGGGTTTTGATATGTATTATGTATATTAAGTCAATCTTTTCTTTTTGTTTTGTTTTTTTGTTTTGCAATGTGTAGAGATTGAATTGATGTTCCTCTAATTGCCTAATTGACAGTTGTTGTATTGTAGCACACTTAACTATGAGAATGAATTGCCTCTAACACAAGGAATGACTTTGTTTTCTTTCTCCCTGTCACTCATGGTCAAAACTCATAACTATTTAGCCAAATGGATGGAAAGTCCAGAGGATTTGTGGCATTTGTTTTTCATCAAATTTCCAAATTTCTATTTTTGAATAATTTTAGCATGTTTCGTTTCATTATTGAGTCGGATAATTCTATTTCTAGTATGCTTCTGTCTCAGTTTTGATGCCTATTCCATTTGTCTTTCACACTTCACTCTATGTCGGCCAACATGGTGCTCCAAGTCCAACTTTAAAAGTTTGTCATGTTGACTTGGATGAGCTTGGTACCATCTTGTTCTACTCAAAACCAATCAGGACCACCAGTTTGTCCTATTCCCTTGCATCAGAAACATTAAAAAAACTGTCATCCCAATTGGAGCAGGCTTTATATTGGCCATATTGGCCTTGGTACCAATAGCATGGTCAGTATGTCTCGATTTTGCTTGTTTTGGTGACTGACACCTATCCTTGTGCTGTTTCCATGCTGGACTGGTATGATAACAATGTTACCATCCCATTTCAAAGTATTTAAATCCATGGTATATAAGCATCTAAAGAAATTAATGCTCAATGTGTCTCATAAGAACGATATGATGGTAGGGACTAAAATCCAAGAGTTAAGCCACATAATCTAAAAAACTGTCATGAATTAGGCTATAGCATGTTGTAGTCAACCCATAGATTAAACATGATTTGCAGTCAGATTTGATCTACAAAAGTGCAAATTCATACAGATCATAATTCACGAGCATTCATGTTTCACATTATGTTCTTTCCAAGGAACATTTATGTCTCGGCTTTCGTTGCTGCCTCTTCTGCTTAGTAATATGGCTTAGCTAGTGCACTAAAAGCAAATCATGAATGAAAGAAACTATTCTGATTCTTAGACTTATGTTTGGTAAAAAGCCAAGTTGAGGTTGAGGAATATTGCAGCTTTTTCTGCAGAATGTTTATGCACTTTTCCTCACAAAGTCACCTTATTGTTTACTAGAGATCGAATTAAGTTAATTTTATTTTAACGAGAAAGACTACGGGAAGTTTTATGGCAGGCAAGGTCTTTTAAAGCTGAAATATCTCTTATCTCGGTGGGCTATTGAGACTGAGATATAATGAGATCCTGAATAATCTCGAGTGATATGGAAGGTGGGAAAATTTGGAAAGAACTGATATGTTTATATCACATCAGCAGATATGTTCAGATTTATCGGTTTATTTTGGCTGAGATAATAGTGGCTGAGAAACTCTATGTATCATATTGTGGGGGGGGGTCCCTGATATTGATACTGGCAGAGATCTTAGCCAATATCTCAAGTGAGATGAAACCCGTGGTGGCAGGAAGGTCATACCTAGGGAGTTTCTGCTGTTTCTTCAGCACTAATAATTGATACCAGAGCCCTAACAAGAGAATATATATTGTATAATGTAGTTTTTGGCAAGGTTTTAAATCCCGTGGGATGGGGCTGCCTTAGTTTTTCTTGAAATGAGATACACCGCCGTCCCATCTCGTCCCGATAATTGGGACAGAGGATGTCCCAAGACATCTTGATCAAGATGCTAGAACACTAGCAGGATAGCCCTGTCTTGACACATGGGATAGTAGCCCATCCCGGTTTCCCGTGGAACATCCCACTGGGACATGAATCCTTGGTTTTTGGCTTTTTGCATTATAATTAAACTTGATATTCCTATCACACAATAAGACACCTGATTAAGTGATTATACTGAAGATATTTTCTGATCAGTATATCTCAGGAGTTCCTTTTATCTTTCTAAAGATTTCCGTATCCTCGGACTGTACATGTTCGCTCTTGCTTTGTGCTTCTAACAGGTGTGATGTTAGATATGATTGATGAATAAATGATGAGTACATGGAGGAGCTTACAAATAATGAGAAATGTTTGAGATGCAGTTTCTTAACAGGTGTGATGTTAGATATGATTGATGAAGAAGTGATGAGTATGTGGAGGAGCTTACAAATAATGAGAAATGTTTGAGATGCAATTTCTGGAAGACCACGTTATCTAAAGAAAGGGAACATTAGGTGGTGGCATACAGAGGAGAAGCTAAGAACCAAAGCAGGACTAGATGTCTTCTAGTCACTTATCTTCTAAATCACTTATAAATAATGTAAAATTAGAAGGCAAGAACTAGAAATCAGTTAATCTTTTTCAATGGAGTCTAGTTGTAGTTTAACTGGTAAACAGAAATTCTGGATTAATGCTGAAGTTGCTAGTCTAGTGTAATTTCTGAAGTTGAGGAAGTGCAGGACTTTGATGAAGATGGTCAGTTGGAATCATAAGAATCACTGAGTAGAAGTAACTTATGGTATGTCTGATGAAAATCTGAGAGTTGCAAATGGAGTAGTGAGAATGTGAGAAGGTAGATGATAAACTGCTACTGTCAAATCCTAGCTGCATATGCTAGATTCTGAAAACTGATTTCTTTAACCTGTTGTGAGTGGGGGAGGATTTTCTGTAAAGGAGTTTTTTGTATGGAAATGCTAACAAACAATTATGTTTTATGACTCTTAATTTAACAATGCCAGTCCCAACTGGATCCAGATATAAGCTTACCTTTTCATTCCCCTTGCCTCTGATGTGGTCACATGAATGAAAAATCATCATTCTTTATGGTTACCATACAGCTTATGACACACTTCACTGTTGAACTTGTCAGGCAAATAAATTGTTGGTAGGCCAGGCTAGATCTAGTGCAGACCATATATATATATATATTTTTTTTGTAGTGAGTGTAGATTTTGCAAGCTGAAGCTAGCCCACCTACTAAATGTCTAGAGTTGGTCGTGCTGCTAAAATTTCTGTTCTTCCAAGATTGGGTGATGGAAGTTGAATTGGGTGCTAAACTGATTCTAACCACAAAACAAGTTATTTAGTTATCATCTTACAATGCCAAAGAATCTGCACGGGTGTTGAAAGGACATAAATTTTCCTTCCTGTGCATGATGTGCCGGTAAGGTCTTTTCTGATTTCCTCCACTACTTTTTAAATGTGTTAGCCATCATCATCAATATAGAAGTTTTGTCCTTCATTTTGAGACCCTAGCTCAACCCTTTCAAAGAGGTTGTAATAGTGACCGCAATTCAGATATGGGAGAACTCTCCCATAATGTCAAATCTCCCTTCTCTCACAGTTTAAGGGTGGGAAAGGAGAACTAAGGTGTAACTGTTATCTTCTTGACAAATTCATATCTCATTGAAATTCTGGGAGAAGGAAAAACATTTTAGGCTCCCTTAATCCAGAGCAATACTAATTCTTTATTGCAGCGAGCTGATGGTTTCAAGAAAGGTCAATGTTGAATGCATGGGATATCTGTCAAGGAACAGGGAGGATGTGTCATAGAATATTTCATCCTTCTTACATGGAAAATAGGTCTGTTTAATGATCTGAAATTGGATTTAGATTTTTAATAGAATAACTAGCAGTGAATTGCATGGATTAAAGTGTCATTGATGTCAGTTTGCATGGATTGGCATGTAAGATGCCGGTGCTATGCTGGCACATACCTGTGCATGCTAGCACTGACATGGCTGCATGCCGTGCACTGGTGCATGCCAAGAACTGACATGGCACAACAATGAATGGAATGTGTCATGCTAGTGATAGGCCATTACATAAAACCTTAGTGGTGTATGTAAAGCTAGAGATTGGTTGAGAGTTATGTGGTGAAGAGAATAGACAATGAGGAAAATACACACAAATACAGTGAGATGTCCGTCTTTAGGAATATGAATTGGCATTGATAACGAGTATGGTTGTGGGGGAAAATAGAGTAGTTGAATGTAGATAATTATAAGATCAGAAAATAGAATAACTGTTTTATGACATTGAGAAGATAAGGAATAAATGAAAGAATAGGAGAGATCAGGTCAATTAATCTGGAAGGTGAGGTCAGTTTAAAATGAGAAATAGTATTAAATTTTATGCTGAAATGGATAAAATGATATATGAACTAACTTGCAAGGGAAGCTGAGAATCCTGAGTGGAGATCTGAATTTTAGGATTTTGACATGGATGTCAAAAAAAGGGCATTTACGGACCTTGCCTTTGATTTGATGAAAAATATGACAAAAAAATTTACTAGTCATAGGAATCCTTCTCGCGAGCCTTTGTTATCCTGCAACAACTTGCTAGCTCTCATGCCCTACGAACATCATGCTAATGTGTGTGCATATAAAGCAGTTTCATGTTCCTTCTTTTTCCCTAATTAGTGGTTGTGACTGCCAGCCAGATGATTCTCGTCTAAACCGTCTAGTTACTTCTACCAACTACTTGCTAGGGCCTTTACTATATTAATATCATGTTAGAACTAATGCATATTAAGAAATTGCATACTAGATGCAAATTAAGTTTTTCACCATTCTTTTATTTTATGCGGGGTAGGGATCACACATATGTGCCCTGCAATCCCTGTTTTGTGCTCACCATTCTTTGACATGACAAAAGCCATGTTGTAAATCTTCGATTGGCGATGAGCACACTCTTAAATAGTCAACTATTATGGTGGAAATTAAAATGGATTGCTTACTAGAGTGGAATGTGCCAACTAGTGCGGCTGTTAAAGTCATTGGAAAGTTGCAGACCAATAACTTGGGTTTGGGTCGTGCCTTCACCCCTGTTTCTGCTGGTTTTCTTTCCCTCCTAGTTCTCAGAAAAAAAAAGGATTATATATCTGAGTGATCTTTTTTTTTTTTGGAGAAATAAGGACTTATTATAACGTTATTTTGGAACCAATTTGATTGATGATTGATTAAAATGACATAATAAAGAGTAAGCTTTTTTTTCCCTGTTTTAGTTCATCGTAATATCTCAGTATGAACCTATGTTGCCTAATTCGTTTGGTGCAGGTTCAGATTTGAAATTCTATAGTGGTTATCCATCAATGAATCTGATTCATTAGGTATAGGATTAAAAAAGAAATTCTTTAAGTATTAGAACGTGTATGTTAACTTTGATTATAATGGACAGATTTTGGGACTCCTTTGATTAAATTAATAAAAAAAGTAGTGCATATTGTAGAGGATAAAATTTATATATCATTCTGTTTTATATAGGACTCATATGCGTCTATATTCAAAGAAAATTTTACTTGTGAAATTTACAAACTTTTCCAACTTGCTTCGCCATGTTGCCTAAATGATCTCATTAATTTATTTCCAATCTTGGACTTGAGTCCTGCTTGTACTGGCTTCCACATTACAAATCCCTTGCTGTTCAAAGACTTGAAAAACCTTAATTCTGAACATCTTATTGGCTAGGGAAAAGGCTCTTCTTTTATCTTTCTCTCCCTCTCTAAATTATAGCAAACTCTATCTCGAACTGGTTTAGAATGTACCAATTTGCTAATTGCTTCTACCCCTGCGGTTAGGTAACTCCAGCACGAACCTTCAATCCAAACCAAGAAATCAATGATAGGAATTATTTGTCAAATGTTAATTGTCTTGTACATGGTTTTGCTATTACCTAATCAAGAACACTTTCTTATTAAATAATCTTCCTTCCCTTTTCAATATTTTTTTTCTTGATGAAGAAACATGTTTTTTTTTTTTAAAAAAAATATAGTCATGCAAAACTGACTGTTATATGTAAAACATTTCAATTTTTTTTCTTTACGCTCCTTTGCAACTCCTGGCACTACTATACAAAATATTATGATTCATATGAACTTTTTCATATCATCCCATGGATTCAATCCTAAATGTAAATTTGTTATATTTCATGTCCTGTGCTCAAAGGGGTGCTAATCTTGTTTAATTGTTGGCAAATTAGGAACAAGAGACACGATATGGGTGCAGGTGGAATGGCATGATGTTGGCCCTATTTCCATGATCTAACTGATTTTGGCCCAATCCAAGCCCATAACCGTTACTTGTTGGTTTGGTTTAGACACTGTATGTAGGCCTGATTTTCTAACCTACATGGGTATGGATCCTGTAAAATGGACCTAACCAGAAATGCTTCAAGTTGATCTGATTAAACCTTACTACAAAAGTGTAAAACAGTTCGAAATGTGCGTTCCGGCTAAAAGGACAGAGCAGTTCTTAATCTTCTTGGTTCGTAAAGGCAGAACTAACTAATAACCAGTTTGTAGTGTGGGGAATAGCCCAATAACTCCAAATATTAGCTCAACATAAAGTGGAACCTGGAGATGAATGAGTTGGCTTTAGATGTGATGCAAGGTCCGATTGCAAGATGGATTAGGTTACTGTTATGCTTGACTGCATGTTGCCCTAATCCATTACACTTCAGATGAAGGGAAAAAACCACCACTCTCATTGGAATTTAGAAAGAAAAGGAAGGTGAGGGAGAGGTATCTGGAGACTACACTTCAATTTCCTCTTCTTGTTTAATGTTTATGTAATTTGTAAATAATGAAGTGGATTGGTTTTTAAGTTCATTTATATGTATCTAGGCACAAATTGATGTTATGTGCATTCAGTGTCAAAAGATTTTTGTAGAATTATTATGTGTATGTTCGTAGATTATATTCTTTTACCTAGTAAATAGTCCAGAAAGGCTAAGATTAGTTTTTTTTTTTCTAGATATTTTTGGTTATTAACCGTGAGACCATCCTGTGTTCTCAAATCTTTTTAGATATCAAAGGTATATTCCTATTTTAAGTGCAAATACACCCCAAAGCTAGACTTTAGGTTTCGTATGGTAACCTAGTGGTGCAACGTATAAAAATAATTCTACATTCCTTCAGTGGGCATGAATATTGAACACAATGACACTCCTTCCTCTTCTCCAATAACATGAATGCTTCTTCATGGTTTAAGAGATCTTTATATTTCAAGAAGTCCATTTTCTTTCTGTCAATTGCTTAAAGAATAAAGAAGTCAAGCTTGTATTGGATCTTTAGCATGAACATGTGCTGCAATACATCAATAGGACATGTTATGCTTGCTCAAAATAATACTATTTATGTGCAAGAATTAGATAACTTTCCCAAAAAGGATCATACCAGTTTTGAAGGCAAACTATTCAATACTTGTTGGAAAACCATTTCCACAAAATAAAACTAATATAATTTCATTATTAATCATTAAATCTTAGAAAATAATGACAATAACCTAATTTATATTTCTATTGGTGAAGAACTTCGAATGTTACCTAGTGTTTGTCAAAACACCATTGACATTATGGACTTTCTGAATCCAGAGGATGGTGGAAGGTTAACAGCCAGTTGTAAGATGAAATCCATCCTATTTGTGATTGGTTGATAAGGAATCATAAAGCCAGCCCCATACAGGCTTGATGCTTATAGTTTACAAGTCAAGCTACCGAACTATGAACCATATAAAATTGAACAATAAGGCAGTAAAGTGCTTCATGTTTCAATTTATTTCTTTTACTGTTGTGATTCTCACCTTACCATTGTACCCAGGACTAGTAGAAATAGCTATAAAAGCAACTGATATTTTGCATAATATTTTTGTCAGGCCCTTGCAAAGACTTTGACAGTAACTCAGCTTGCTTATCTGCAAGAGCAATTTGCACTTCTAGGACCAAACAAGAATGGCTACGTCTCCTTACAGAACTTAAAGACGGTAAGTTATTTCCTTTTCATGAAATTTTTGCATTCCTCCCTGGAGTTACAAGATGTAAGTTTGCATTTGCAGGAATTGTTAAAATACATGACTGAGGCAATGAAGGACTCAAGAGTTCTTGACTTTGCTAACATGGTATGCATCATTACAAAACTTTATAACTTTGAGCTTCAATTCCCGCAAATCAATATTAAACCTTGCCTTTTCTTTGTATGATAAATACAGGTGAGTTCTCTTCAGTATGGAAAGTTGGATTTTGAGGAATTTGCTGCTGCAGCCATAAGTGTGTATCAGATGGAAGGTCTTGATACTTGGGAGCAACATGCTCGTCGTGCATATGAACTCTTTGAGAAGGATGGAAACAGGCCTATCATGATTGAGGAACTTGCATCGGTATGATTCAAATCGAAAAATTTTACACATCTCTGCATTGTCCATTCACAGAGTCTACATTCCATCATATATATTGAAATTCTCCTGGCGATCCATTAAGTACTTCAAGGGCACTGATGACTTCTTCTCACTAATGATCAATACTATAAGCACCATCTTCTAGTGGGCTACTTTTCCCTTTTCTTTTTGTTTTTGCCTTTCAAATTAACCTGATGATATTTTTTGTTTACACCAGGAACTTGGCCTTAGTCCTTCAGTCCCTGTCCATGTTGTTCTGCAAGACTGGGTTAGACATTCTGATGGCAAACTAAGTTTCTTGGGATTTGTTAAACTTCTACATGGGGTTTCTTCACGGTCGATTCAAAAAGCCTAGCATTATCTGGTCTTTCATCAAGCAAGAAAGTTTGTGAGCAGCATTCAACAGCTGAATTGTGAGGCATGGAAACTGGAGCAAGCCATTCTATGCATGCTCCTAATCGGGGAAATAGAGATGGATCTAACTGAATCATCATCTATTCAGAGCTCCATCTCTTATTGAGATTTCAATTTTTTGTTTTGCCACATTGATGGTTAGTGTACTGTAGTTGTTTAGAGGAATGTACAGATGAGGATGGTAAGGATGGAAGGCTAAATGGAATTGAGGCTTGGACTGGGTATTTTTTTTGTCACGACCTGAAATTCAAACTTGATCAAATCTCTGGTGTGCCAGTATAATCATTCAAAATATCAACCAAATTTAAGGTCAAAACATTTTTAAAACTTAAGATCTTCAAAGAGGCCACAATCCAACAGAATGTACTTTAGGCATGTCATAACTCAATATTTAAGACAATCTATTTTACGACCTATTCTCTAATATACGGTACTTTATATTTGATGATATGAATATAACGTGAAAGCTATGCTTTTGGAATCGCTTCACGAGTCATTAGATCCAGAAAGGCAACTTAAAGAAATCGAGATCGCTCCTTCAAAAGTCCAGTGGAGTCGGTCACCTATCCCTCTGGAAATGATGTAATGGACAAGGTGAGTTGCAAATCCCAGCAAGTAATCTTCTACAATAGTTCAGGAATTAGATTTGGTTCATTAAAATAAAATAAAATCAAAAGTCCAAATAAAAAAAAGCACAATTATGGTGAAAGAGGCAAAACACATGATCGTTAAGAAGTGTTCAAATAATTTGCATTAGATCATTAGTCATATATATTTAGAAAGTTCGGGCAAAAGTTAATTGAATCACTTGGTAATGAAAACTTCTAGAAATTAAAATCCTTCAATCATAAAGAAATTGTTCAAAATACATTTTATATCAAACTCTGATATTTTAAGTTTCACAGTATCTTATTAGGTTCAAAAGTTAATTGAATCACTTTGGTAATAAAAACTCCTAGAAATTAAAATCCTTCAATCAGAAGAAATTGTTCAAAATACATTTTATATCAAACTCTGATATTTTAAGTTTCACAGTATCTTATGAGGTTTCACCTTTTTTTCTTGATGAAGAGGGAGGCATTACCATGCTTCTAGGTTTCACTCATACCCTGATACCAGCCTAAAAATATTCTGATACTTTAGGGCTTCACATTGTCTTACAAGGTTTTACTCGTACCCTCGAGGCCACTAGCATCTTCA
Organism: Elaeis guineensis; assembly: GCF_000442705.2. Lineage (NCBI taxonomy): Eukaryota > Viridiplantae > Streptophyta > Magnoliopsida > Arecales > Arecaceae > Elaeis > Elaeis guineensis. The sequence continues at coordinate 54,960,171 of NC_025993.2, forward strand.
TTGCTAGTCTAAGTGAGAACTTATCATCTTGCTGCTTGCGAAAATGAGACTGCTCTTATTCTTAAGGGTAACTCATACTACTTGGTAAAGGATCCACATCTCATCTAGCTAGAGGTTCCTTGTTGATATCAAGTGAGGCCACTTGTACACCACTATGGCCGGGAGTCCATATAGATCTTAATTAGCAACTCAAATGAGGTTGCGGCTACTATCCAAATAGAGGTTTAGGATTGGTTCTTATCTTTTGTCCATTGTTGAGTATCCTGAGCAATTTCTCTTTGACTAGTTTTGAGAGACTTCTTCTTGATTTTTGTATAATCTATGAACATTAATAACTTCTTCTATAAATATGTTCTCAAGTTTTCATTAGTATCAAACGTACTTAAATATTTTGGCAACGTCAAAATCAATTTTTGAATTAACAAATTTTTTTTATAGATTTTGAAATAAATAAATACTAAAAATTAATTAATTAATTAATTAAATTTTAGATTTTAATTATTTTAATCATCTCCTTTGCGATGTAATTGATATGATGTTAGAATATCTTGCATGCTTGTAGAGAGATTTCTCCATAAGAATGCAACAGTTGCCATGAACCTGCTCATGATTTTGAGTTAGGGGCACGACATAGTTGTTGATGAATATGTTGCTTCAAGTTATATAAGTGAAATTACAAACAATTTTAAGACAAATTTAAAAAAATGTAAGAAAATATCTAGCTAATATTTCCATTAGAAAAAAATTGATGGTGTCATTCTATATCCCTATGCTATTCAAACAATTCGACTTCGTGCTCCATTTCAGTATGCTTGGTTCTAATCATATCTTAATTTCTTATTCAAATAATGTTTCCAATAGTTTCATATCCTATGAATTGAATTGTCTTCTATGTCAAGTTATCTTTAGATTTATAGGTCTTCTAACATTGGACATGTACCAACTTAAACAAAGGACTTCTTCCAGGGTATGTAATTTGTTTGAAAAAAAAAGTACTTCATTCAAAATGATCTATATCCAATAAAATTAATTAGGAAATAAATTTTCATGGTCATGTTCGTAGGTGGCAAACATACTAAAACAAAAGTAAAAATTGTACCCCACATATCTGAAGGAAATCGGACTGCATGCAAGATACAAAAATATAACGTAATAGAAAAGGGAGATTAAAACCATTTAATCTAAACATGCATGCAAGAGATCGCATCTCTAAAACACCAGGATCTCTCATAGTTAAGATTAAGATTAAAACAAAAAGAAAAAGATCTGATCTTCACCTTGCGTAGGTTGATCTTTGAAGGATCTCTTATGTTTGTCACATATATTTTAATTAATCAAATTAATTAAAATAAATCTTCACATAAATTTAATTAATCATATTAACTAAATAGAGTTGGTAGAGATGAAACTAGATCTAATCTATTCATCATGTGCAATAGAATAAAGGATAAACTATCCAACATGTAAAAGAGAAAACCTAATATAAATATTCTAATGTACGTAGAAGAAAAAGGAATTGTATAATAAGAAAACTAATTTTTCTATTATACCTTTGCATGAGTTGAAGAACTCTGCAATTGATGATCGTGGATTTGTTCTTTTACTTGCAGCCACGCAAGTTTCTGACCTCCATAGGTATCCACATGGAGTCGGAGGGCTGATCTGTAACTAACTGGCCCTCTGGGGTACTAGCTCCCTTACGGAATATTTGCTTGATGGATGATCCTTCTCAACTCCCTAAAAAGAACATCAGAACAAGAGCTACAAGATCTTTTTGCTGAAATCTAATTTTCAGCAAATAAGAGAGAGGAGAGAGATGCTCTGGGCATGGAGGAGAGGGAGAGAGAAGCTACGGCAGCCTTGGGGCTAGGGAGAGGAAACTTGGGGTGTGAAAACTTGTTAAGCCCTTGATGCTTTGGCTACTTATTTATAGGTACAAAACCCTAGGTGGCACCCCAAGCTTCCATGGAAATTAATCTCTGAAAGGACCCCTTGATGGCTGGGACTCTTGGAGAGAGAATTCCTGTGTGCCACCCCATATAAATCATCCAAAATCTTCCTTTTATGGCTTGGGCAGCTAGGGTTTCAAAAACCCTCATGTTGCTGCCCCTTACCTGCCCCATTTGCTCCATATTGTGGTGCCTAGGATTTCATACAAGAAACACTAGGGTATGGACCCTATTGACTGGTCTAAGACCAAGTTATAATTAATTATTTAGGTTAAACTCAGATGTCATACACATGATGCATCCAAATCCATTTGGGTGCATGTAATCTAAGCCCAAATCTGGATCTAAACTTAATTGAATCAAATCCCTATTTGATTCAACTTGAATTCAGCTAAAATTAATTTGATCCAATTAAATTAAGACATGCAATATTTGCACATTAGTCCTCCTCGAACTTACCAACCTTTAGTAATTAAGTCTTTGTTATTTGTAACAATTATAAATTAATCTAATTATCAATCTTATTGATGATTTGGATTCCAACCATCTGATCAGTCTCAAAACTCTTTATGTATGTGATCCAATAGGTTCTATTCTATCTGATAGTGAATCATATTGTGATCTCCATCATACAATCATCAAAACTTCTTTCAATGGATTGAAATACTTCCAATTCTTTCCAACAGAGAATCATTCAATTATCTATTTGATTCTCTATGGGCCCTACAATCCACTAGTGACACCTAATAGTATATGTTGGTAGGCCAGTAAAATGGAATGGAATGAATATCTTGGTACAGTTACTGTCTGATACAGTCCTTATATTAGGATCCTGACTAGATAGAGATCATGGATGACTTATCAAACTACATCATCTATCATATATAAATTTACTTAACTTGAGTTCTTGATGTGAAGTATATGGAAACTCTTTATGTGCCGTAGCCATAAAAGAAGTTTGGTGTGTAATAATTCAAGGAGGCATGAAGACTTCCTTCTAAAAGAAGGACTTCTCCTTATGTGCCGTGCCAAACATCTTGACGCTTGATTTTTCATGTGAAGAAACAAGAGGACGTGGAGAGAAAAATAAGGATGCTTTGACTCTTCTTAAATGGCATTAAATCCTTCCTTGTGTCCAACACTTGGACACCTATAAATCATGGTCCTAATTCATGATTAATCTTTGAACCATTCAAATGTAATTAAGAGTCCAATTAGATTTGGTCTTTGACTAACCAAAGTCCAATGCCACGTATGAATCCAAATAGAATAGGGATTAAGATTTTAGACATGTGCTAGCATGCTTAACTCAAACCCATTAGGATCAAATCTATATTCAATTAGGTTCAACAAGACCTAATCAAAAGTCCTAAACCAATTTTCTTTTGTGTGTAACCCATTGGATTTCACATCTAGCCAACAATAGGTCCAAATTCATATGCATCTAATCTAATTAGGTCCAATACATAATGAACCTAAATCCATCAATTAATCAGAACTCTTTTAATTAATTTGTTGAATTAAACTCTTTAATTCATTAGGACCTACAAGTCAAGATTGATGTCTAGCAATATGTCATGACTATCCAAAAGATATAAAATTTGATAGAATACTAAAATTATCCTTCCATGGTGAGTTACTGTGCAATTCAATCCTTCGATTACACAATATTCCAGACAGACCATGGGCATGAAATCATGTCAAACCTAAATACCTATTCATATGTATCTCTATTTGATGATAATAACTTGATTGATGAACCAATGAAACTCTTTCTAATGTTTATCCCTGCTCTGGCTAGAGACTCTCTGAGTCATCATCCTATGAGATCACATAGGATGTTCTCTCCTCTTATAAGGAGTGACTGATTTCTTGTTGATCACTCACAACCTCCATGCATACTTCACCACACCCAGAACATCCTACACATATCTCAAAGAATCATGCTAGGAAATGAACCAAAGCATGGATCCACATACTTAAAGTACCATGATGATCTCAGGTCAGAAGATCACTTGCACCACTGTCACTGAAAAATCATCTTTTGACATACTGATAAAGCTTTATTGGACGTTCTCCCTATGGATCGATTCAGTGAACTCATTCTCCAATGAGCACTTACATCCTTATATTAGTATAACCACATAAGTGATTGTGACATCTATCATCCTTCCCATCGAGCATACATAGGATGTACTAGTTTTACCGGCATCATCGATTTCTTACTCGATGATTCTATATTTGAAAATATTTTCGATTGGAGCTATCAAAATTTTAGATCTCACTAACATGATCTCATCATGGTCTTAAAACTATTATCCTAATTTATGAGATTCATCATAATCATGAATATGATACAGCAAATGATGAAACACAATACTTCATAAATATATAAAATAATCAATGTCATGCAAATGAGTAGAAAGATAATATAGAATAGTTTCATTACATCATCTATATAATTAACTTGTAGAGTACTATTCTTTCAATCTCTCACTTGCACTAAAGTCAATCGCTCCTGTACCCGATGCCCATGCAATAAAGATAGCGATCATACTACTGCTGTGACAAGGCTTAGTGAATAGATCTATTATGTAGTTCTTTGCATCATCTCATTCTATGATCATATCATGAATGAGGTGAAAGTGCCTTAGAATGTGTATGGGTTTTAGTGAGACCACACCCAACTCAGTGACGAACCCTTTCATCAGGCAATTTTTTTAGCAATCTTTACTTACAGTAATATACTGAGTCAACTATAGTTTACTATTTGAAACTCTTCCAACTCACTACTTGTCTAGTACTTCTCAAGTACTTGAGAGTATTTTTCACAGTTTTTCAATGATCCTTTCTTGAATTTGTTTGAAATCTATTACATCAGGCTTGGTACATAGAATATATGGGTAAGTAAACTCTTTTACATCCATCCATGTTGAACCTCTTCAACATGAGATTAATGTACGTAGATTGGGTCAAGCCTAGCACCTACTTAGATCTATCTCATAGATTTTTATATTCAGTATATCGGATGCTTCATCCAAGTCTTTCATGAAAAACTTCTGTGATATCCAGGTCTTGATCGATCGAAACATCGGGATACCATTTTCAATGTACAATATGTCATCCACATACTGATCCAAGAAGTCAATGTGACCCCCACTTGACTTCTTGTATACATACGGTTCATCCATATTTTTTGAAAAAATCAAACAATTCGACTGTCTTATTAAAATGGATGTACCAACTTTTCGATGCTTGCTTACTAGATTTGCCCTTCTACTAGAGTCAAATCTCTCTGGTTGATATTCAGCTAAAGCAAACAACATCCAGATGGACATATCTATTGGCAACCTATTGGGTCACACCTACAGGTGCATCAACCAAAGTCCATACTTGGTTGATATACATAAAGTCCATCTCGAATTTCTTAGCTTCAAACCATCTGTCAAAGTCACTACTCTTGACAGCTTTCAAATAGGTCATGGGATCATCATTCTTAATGATGTGTGACTTATTGTCATTCTCAATGACAAACCTATATCTGAGTGGTACATTATACACTCTGATTGATCTTCACTAAGGAGATGTGTGTTAAGATTGTGCCTCATCAATGGGCACATCTGATTGAGGATCAACTTGTGGACTTTCCATAGGTTGTTATGGGATAGTTTGTAGATTTTGAACTACTTAAGTTCAATTATCCTCCCACTACCTCTTTCTTGGATAAATCTTTTTTCTAAGAAAAAGGGTATATTTACTAACAAACACCTTTTGTTCGGTAGGATGGTAGAAATAGTATCATAAACTTATCCGATCTAGTATGAAATTTATGTACATTAACTTTTTTTACATAAGTTGGGCAAACTGCCTCTTTCCTTTTCATATCTTATATGGGGTGCTAGTAGTATATTTTAATAATTTTTTATTCAAAACATATGCAGCAATTACTAGGATATATCCCTAAGATAAGATTAGAAGGTCTGTGAAGCATATTATAGACCATACCATATCTCATATGGAGTATCCATCTCTGGCTCAAGTTGTTATTTGCCTTCAAATATCCATATGTATGAGGCCAATAACTTGCTTGCCTTTTCTCCATGTCTAATAAATGGAGATTAGGTGATCATTATTTAGCTTCCATATTCCTTACAGCCCCTACAACGACTTGCATAAATGGAAACCATGTGCAGTATTTGTTGAAAATTATGTTCCAAAGCCAATCGTCAGTCTGTTGATGGTTATGCTCATTTGTATTTGTATATGAATTATTCAATAATAAAAATTATTTGATTATTTTATCATAAATATTTACATCTTTAATATGAATTTTTATATTATGATGAAGTCCTTAAGACTATTTTAAATAGAAGATTTAATCTTTAAACTTATTCACGATCAAATGATACGTTATTACTAAGATGATGATGATATCAAGTGTCGGTCGTTGTATGCCATATGAGTTGGTTATCTTCTTAACCAAGGAGTGTAAAAATATTGGTATGACATATGGATGGAATATAAGAGTACATTCACACCGAACATGACCAACTGTTGAGCACTTTGCTGTTAAGAGTAGCTCATGAAGGATATGGATATAAGTATCCCTTCAATCTGAGATCATCACGGTAACTTACAAGCAACTCACTGTACTTTGATATCAGACTATCTAAATTTTTAATTCAGCGATGGAAGATTTCTGGATGCAGTCAAGTACTTGTCAAATCCGTGCATGAGTCAAGATGGAATTAAACCCTCCGAATAAGTAGAAGTTAATGCATCAGTGTATTTCAATTTAGTAAAATATTAGCCAGGATAGTCCATGTGATAGATTTGAAAAGTTAAAATATAACGTGCTTAACTATTTCAGGGTTGACAGTGAAATCCTAGGTTTCTTTGAGCATTAGGATCAAAGGGATGAATTATACGGTAATTATATGTCAGTAGGTTCTTGAATATTGCTTTGCAATCATTCGACCTATCCGAACATCAGATCTCATTGCTAGATAGTTACATCGATTAGTTGAGAAAGTTGTTCCTATGCTACTGGCTTAGGTTCGAACCTATGGAGTCACACTCAAAAGAAGTTACTAACTGATCACATGCTAATCAATGATTGAGAATCGTTCAAGGGTTTAATTGTCAATTCGATTGATGATTATCTTATGCAAAAATTATAATAAATTATTGAAGGATTAATTAATAATTAATTTATTAATTAGTTTAATTTGATTGAGCAATGTAAATTGGTTCAAAACTAATTAAATAAGATTCAATTTGGTTTTACCTGATTAGGTTATGAGATGACCTAATTATCTAGGATGAATGGTTCCTAATTTGATCAGGAATTGGGATTAATTAAATTTTGATTGTTCGACCTCATGTGGTGCTCCCAAAGCTCAGGAGACCAAGGCTAAGGTCAAGGTCCAAAGTCCATGAGGTGCTCATGAGGTTTCTAGGACTAGTTTGGATCCCAGGATGAAAGGCTGTAGCCTTTCGGATCTTGAGGTTCAGGAGACTTGAGCCTCTAGGGGCTAACTTATTTTGGGATAGGTTTGAGTCCTAGATAGATAAGATTTGTTCAAATCATGGGTGTACATGGGTTTGGGTTAGCACAAATCTCATATCAAGTTAGCCAAGAGAGTTTTGTGGTTGGGTCACATTGACCTTGTATAAATATCTTTGTATTTTGATTTTGTATGAAAGGGTTCAATCAATAAAATTATTTTCTCTTAGAACTCTCTCTCTTTTCCTTCCTTTCCTTCTCTCTCTCTGATCTTTTCTATGCCCTAGAACCAAGAAACCTAGGGTTTCTTGGCTGCCAACCCAAAAAAGAAAGAAAGGAACCAGTGTTGCTTCTTTTGCACGCTCCTGTTTTGAGTGCCCCCTCTTGGCTGCCCAAGAGGAGTTTTAGGTCCTAATTTTTTTAGTTTTGGAGGCTTCATCAAGTGTGCTTCCAGATCCTAAAAGGTAGATTTTAGATCTGATGGAGAAGAGGTTCAAATCGAAGAAAGAAATCCTGCCGATAGAATTTACAAGGCTGCTGCAACCAGAAAGGCGTTCTTCTTCAACATGTTTCATTCCCTTCCAAGGAGTTTTCTTCATTGATATCCTGGTGGGAGGTACTTCACACATCTAAAAATATGGAACAACAAGTAGTATCAGAGCTCGTATTGCATGGAGGGAGAACGAAATGCCAGAATGTGAAGATCTTTAAAGGCTAAAATTTCAGCAAGATCCCTATCAAGGTATTTCTCAAATCTCTTGGAGTTTTCTGTTGTGATTTGGTTTGGATCCAGCCATGACAAGCAACATGAAGGTCAATTTTGAGAAGTTTGATAGGAAAAAAATTTTTCTATGTGAAAAGTTAGGGTTGAAGATCTTTTGGTTCAAGCAAATCTAGATCAGGCGTTGGAGGAGAAGCCTGAAGGGATGTCAGATCGTCAATAGATGTCCCTGGAGAAGAAGGCTTGTTCGGTGATTAGAAGATGTTTGGCAGATGTGGCTCTCTATTTGATGTTAGAAGAAAAGACTTCAAAGAGATTGTGGTCGAAGTTGCACACCATGTATATGAAAAAAAAAATATGCAACAAGCTGATGTTGAAAAAGAGACTGTACAGCCTTTGGATGCAGGAAGGTGGAGATGTCTTGGGTTACATCCAGAGGTTCGACCAGATGTGCAATGAGTTGCTGAACGTCAGGGTGAAGATAGAGGAGAAATATAGATCTCTATTATTGCTATGCTCGCTGCCCCCTTCCTATGATCGATTGGTGACAACACTGTTGTATGGTAAGAAGACTCTGGAGTATGAAGACATGGTCTCGGTGCTGTGCTCCAATGAACAGCGAGAAAAGATGACCAAGGATGGAGCTCTCTAGGAGGGCTTGGTCATGGGGGAGTGGTCAGGAAGAGGAAAAGAAAGGGACAAGTCAAGGGGATGATCAAAATCTCAGAAGAGTAGAAGCAAGAAAGAGGCTTGGTGCTACAAGTGCAATGAGATCGGGCACTTCAAGCGAGATTGCCCGTAGTGGAAGAGCAAGAAGGGAGACAAGGGAGGATCTGATGCACTGAGTACGATGGCTGATCAGGAGGTGGAGGATGACCTCTTGGTAGTATCAGATGGTCACAGGCAAAACACAGTGTATGGACCCTGGATTCAGTCTGTTCGCATCACTACACCCCAAACCGATCTTGGTTCGCTACATACACCAAGATGGATGAAGGGAGCGTGACACTTGGAGATGATCACCCATGTTGAGTTGCTGGTATTAGAAGTATTTGGGTGAGGATGTTTGATGGGATGATGCGGACTCTCACTAATGTGAAGCACGTCCCAGATTTGAAGAAAAATCTGGTGTCACTGGGCTATTTAGAGCGGAGCGGCTTCAGCTTCAGCAGTCATGCCAGAAGTAGAGTCTTGAACATCTCAAATGGAGCTATGGTGATGATGAGAGGTAGAAGGATGGAGAATAATCTCTACAGATTGAAAGAATCTATGGTGATCGAAGAATCTGATGCAGCACTGCAGTGCAGGATCAGCAGGGGGCTTATCGGTTGTGGCACTACCGCCTAGGCCACATCGGTGATCATGGGATGAAGGAGCTGAGTAAGCATGGTCTGATTCCAGATCTAGATGGAGGTATTTCAGAGGTATGTGAGCCATACCAGATAGAAAAGTAGAAGAGAGTACAGTTTGCCAGCAGTTCAGCCCACAGTGCAGCCTCACTGAAACTAGTTCACATTGATGTGTGGGGACCGGCCCCGATTTCAGTCAGAAATGGGGTGAGATACTTCTTGACCTTTATAGATGATTTTTTGAAGAAGGTATGGGTCTACTTCATGAAGGAGAAATCAAAAGTCTTCACCAAATTCAAGGTGTAGAAAGCTGAGGTGGAGAAGGAGACAGATCAGAGTTTGAAGTGTCTGCGGTCTGACAATGGCGGAGAGTACACCAGCAAGGAGTTTCATATTTTTTGTGAGGAGTGCGGCATCAAAAGGCACTTCTCAGTGAAAGGGACTCCTCAGCAAAATGGGGTGGCCAAGAGGATCAACAGAACCCTTTTGGAAAAGGCATGATGCATGAGGCTGCAGGCAGGGCTTCCTAAGGTGTTCTAGGTTGATACAGTGGATGCAGCCTGCTATTTGGTGAATTGATCACCTCACATAAGATTAGATGGTGGTATTTCAGAAGAAAAATAGTCTGGAAGGAGGATTAGGCTGAGCCATCTAAGAGTAATTGGGTGCACGGCATATGTGCATATCGGTGCTGGTGAGCGGATCAAGTTGGATGCCAGGTCACGGAAGATGGTGTTCTTGAGGTATCCGTGAGAAATTAAGGGATACCGACTATGAGATCCCTTGGAGAAGAAGGTCATCATCAGTGGGGATGTTATCTTTGATGAAAATTCAGTTCTCCAAAGGCGAGATAGCATGGAGGAGCAGCAGGAGGTCCAGTAGGGCAGCACTGGACAACTTACATCCTATTCTCTTTTGCCTCCTGCAGGTGCATCGGGAGGACTTGGTATTCAGGTGGAGTACTCTTCAGATATTTCTCCACAGGTGGAGAGAGTTCAGACAGGTGATAGAAGCCAAGAGGTCCAGCAGGAGCAAGCTGGTGAAGGAACCAGATCTAGGATTTCAGGATTAGATCTTGAAACTTTTTCAAGATCAGACAGTGAAAAACTAAAATAAATCAAAATTTATCTTATAAAATTAGAGAATTTCTAGATCTAAGATCTTATTACATAATTATTATATGGTATTAATCAAAAATTAAAATATAAAGAGCAAGAACTACATATTGATCATATCAACATGTTTCTATACTACATCTAATGTATGTAAAATATAATAGATCAGATCTATTACCTTGCAAGTTAGATGTTTTAACTTTGCTGATCCAGACTTGAGGATGATATTGCAAGTCGCATATGCATTCGGCCTCTAGAAGTCACCCACACGAGCCCACGAATCACGATCAGAAGTCCTGGTCCAGAAAATCAGCACAGTATGCTAGTACTGTGCTGATCCTTCTTCGATGGTCGATCAGATGCCTCCTTCTTGATTTGAACTCTTTCAAAGATGAAAAGTAGGAAAAGAAGTTTTAGATGTGAGACACTTTCAGAAAACTCACAGATGGAGGAAGGGAAGAGGTGAACTTAGCAACCTTAGAAGAACACCCTCTTCTTCTTCTCTTTGCTCTAACCCAGACACTTAGTTTTGTGTCTACTATATCTCCACACCCCAACACTTTTTCTCTCTAATTTTTATATGCCCTAAAGGTCTCTCAATTCTCTATAATTCATAAAAATATCAAGAAAAAATTCATCTTAAATAATAAGATATGAAGAATCTTTGTCTAGATCAAATACCTAGTCAAGAAAAATCCAAATAGGGCAAGACAAGGGGTGCCCACCACCAACAAAAGGCACATAATATGTGCCATAAAATCCATCAAAATTTTAAAAAAAATATGGATAAAATCAGTGCCATAAGAAAAGAGTTTTGGTTTCCTAAAATTCTATCTCATAGAATTTGAAATCCAAACTAATTCCTACTTTGACTTGGTCCACAACAACATTCCATGTAAGAGAGAGAGTGAAAAGCTTTGGGCATGTGTGAAGGCCTGGGAGAGAAGGTTTTGTCACATAAAATAAGAGAGAGTGGGTGTGGGGGGCTAAGGTGGTGCAAGGTGGAATCCTAGTCTTACTAGGATTCAATCTATGACTTGTTCAAATTTGATTCTCAAACTAAATCAAACCAAAATCAAATCAATCTAATTAAAATTGATCTTAACCCAATTAAGAACCTAATTTAATCAGATTAAATTATATTTAAATTTAATTTAATTTTTTAATCAAATTATAAATTAGGTTGACCCAAGTCCTAATTGAACTAGGACTAGTTTTTTTTATACTTGGCTTATCCAATAAACTAATTGGACTTCATCCAATCAAGTTCAAACTAAATTTAATTAAATCATATTCAATTAGACTTAATCTCAACCTATTGGCTTAATCAAATTAAGCCAATTAGCTATTGAATTGCTAATCGATCCTCCTGCAACACTTGCACTAGGTTAAATGTCAATCGTATTGATCATTTAACCCTAGAATGATTTTTAATTATTGATCAACCATCTGATCGGATCATGAACTCTAATGTGTGTGACCTCATAGGTTTGAATCTAAATTAATGGCACAGAAATAAATTTCTGTACCAATCGAAGTGACCATCTAGCAATGGTACCCGACGGTCGGATAGGTTGAATGTATAGAACAACATCCTTAGAACCCATGCGGATATAGTTTTCATATAATTCATCCTCTTGATCAAAATACTCATAGGATACCTCAGAGTTCAACTATCAACTCTGATCAGGTTGTCCACATTGTATTTCAAAATATCAAATCCATCTGATGGATTATCCTAGCCAAGATTTTGCTAAATTAAAATACAACGACTCATTCTTCTCCAACTCTTGGAGTGGTCAATCCCATCTTGATCACACTCCGACTTTGCAAGTACTTGACTGTGCCCAGAAGGCTTTCGTCACTGAATTAAAAATTTAGTTAGTCCAGTATCAAAGCACAGTGAGTTGCTTACAAGTCACTTAGGCGATCTCAAGTCTAAGGGACACTTATACCTATATCCCATCAGAGACATTCTCGATAGTAGAATGCTCTAGAGTTGGTCACGTTCAATGATGATGTATCTTTGCATCTCACCTGTATGCCATACTAGTGTCTCCACACTCCTTGGTTAAGAGGACAACCAACCCATATGGCCTACAGCGATCTATGCTCAATAGAAGCTGTCATCCTTATTAACAACTTATCATTTTGTCATGAACAGTTTTAAGGACTAATCGATAAATCCTCTCTTTATCGAACCTAAATAGTTCTAAGGACTTCATCACAACAACGGAGTTCATTAGAAGATGAAAACTTATAATGAAAATACTAAAAATATATTTTATTTATTAACAAATCAATTACAATACAAGGTTGCTCAATTGTTAACAGGTTGACAATTGGTTTTTTGAACATATTTTCCAACAACTCCCACTTGTCCTAAAGCTACTCGGCACAGTATCTAATACCCATCTTCGACTTGTGGTTGTCGAACTCTTTTATCGCCAGGGCTTTAGTGAAGGGGTCGGTCATGTTCTCCTTTCCATCGATCTTCTGAAGGTCGACGTCACCTCGATCCATGATCTCCCGAACCAGATGGAAGTGATGCAAAATGTGCTTCATCCGCTGGTGTGCTTTGGGTTCCTTCACCTGAGCTATGGCACCAATATTGTCGCAGTAGAGCAGGACCAGACCACCGAGGGAGGGTACTACTCCGAGCTCGATGATGAATTTTCTTAGCCACATAGCTTCTTTCGCGGTATCCGATGCTGCGATATATTCCATCTCACAAACAGAGTCTGCCACAGTATGCTGCTTGGAACTCTTCCAGTAGATGGCTCCACCATTCATAGTAAAGATATAACCCGACACGCTTCTACTATCATCATGGTCAGATTGAAAGCTGGAGTCTGTGAACCCCATAAGTTTCAGATCTGACTCGCCATAAACTAACCACTGGTCCTTAGTATTTCTCAAATACTTAAGGATGGCTTTAACCACTTTTCAGTGGTTTTCTCCAGGATCAAATTAGTATCTACTCACTACTCCTAGTGAGTATACCACATCTGACTTTATACATGTCATGACATACATGATAGATCCCACGGCTGAAGCATATGGGACTCTACTCATACGTTCTCTCTCTTCAGGAGTTATCGGATAATCCTTCCTAGAGAGAGAAATTTCATGGCCTATTAGTAGATAGCCCTTTTTGAAATTCTTCATGCTGAACCTCTTCAGCATAGTATCTATGTACGTGGACTGGGATAACCCAAGCATCCTTTTAGATTTATCTCTATAGATCTTCATCCCTAGGATATAGGATGCTTCACCCAAGTCCTTCATGGAGAACTGTGATGACAACCAAACTTTTATTTTCTGTAGTGTGGCGATGTCATTCCCGATTAAGAGAATATCATTTACGTACAAGATAGAAAGTATCACAACTAAACTATTTGCCCATTTATAGATGCAGGGCTCTTCTCCATTCTTAACGAAGCCATTGTTGGGAAATGTGTCTCAAAAAGCCAATCGTCAAGCTGTTGACGGTTGAGCAACCAAGTATTGTAATTGATTTGTTAATAAATAAAATATATTTGGCATTTTCATCATAAGCTTTCATCATCTAATGAACTCCGTTGTTATGATGAAGTCCTTAGGACTATTTAGATTCGATAAAGAGAGTATTTATCGATTAGTCCTTAAAACAGTTCACGATCAAATGATAGGCTGTTAAAAAGGACGACAGCTTCTATCGAGCCTAGGTCACTGTAGGCCACATGGGTTGGTTGTCCTCTTAATCAAAGAGTGTGGAGACACTGGTATGGCATACAGGTGAGATATACTGGTACATCATCATTGAACGTGATCAACTCCAGAGTATTCTGCTGTCGAGAATATCTCTGACGGGATATAGGTATAAGTGTCCCTTAGACTTGAGATCGCCTCAGTGACTTGCAAGTAACTCACTGTGCTTTGGTACTGGACTAATTGAATTTCTAATTCAGGGATGGAAGGCTTCTGGGCACAGTCAAGTACCGACGAAGTCAGAGTGTGATTGAGATGGGATTGACCACTCCAAGAGTTGGAGAAGAATGAGTCGCTGTATTTCAATTTAGCAAAACCTTAGCCAGGATAATCCACTAGATGGATTTGATATTTTAAAATACAATGTGGACAACCTGATCAGAGTTGACAGTTGAACTCTGAGATGTCCTATGATCATTTTGGTCAAGGGGATGAATTATATGAAAACTATATCCGCATGGGTTCTAAGGATGTTGTTCTACACATTCGACCTATCCGGTCGTCGGGTACCATTGCTAGATGGTCACTTCGATTGGTACAGAAATTTATTCCTGTGCTACCAGCTTAGGTTCAGACCTATGAGGTCACACATATTAGAGTTCATGATCCGATCAGATGGTTGATCAACGATTAAGAATCATTCTAGGGTTAAATGATCAATACGATTGACATTTAACCCAGTGCAAGTGTTGCAGGAGGATCGATTAGCAATTCGATTGCTAATTGGCTTAATTTGATTAAGCCAATGGGCTGAGATTAAGTCTAATTAAATATGATTTAATTAAATTTAGTTTGAGCTTGATTGGATCAAGTCCAATTGGTTTATTGGATAAGCCAAGTGCAAGAAAAAACTAGTCCTAGTTCAACTAGGACTTGGGTCAATCTAATTTCTAATTTGATTAGAAAATTAAATCAGATTTAAATCTAATTTAATCTGATTAAACTAGGTTCTTAATTAGGTTAAGACCTATTTTAATTGGGTTAATCTAATTTTGGTTTGATTTGATTTGGGAAACCAAATTAAAACAAGTCATAAGATAGAATCCTAGTAAGACTAGGATTCCACCTTACACCACATAAGCCTTCCCCATGCCCTCTCTCTCATTCAACGTCAATCTCCTCTTATTTTGTATGACAAAAGCCCTCTCCCAGGTCTCTCCCACATTCACAAAAGGTCTCCTCTTTTCTTTCTTACATGGAAGGTGGTTTGGATCAAATCAAAAAGGAATAAGTTTGGATTTCGAATTCTATGAGATAGAGTTTTAGAAATCCAAAACTCTTTCAATTTTGCACCAAATTTATCCAATTTTTTTTTGAAATTTTTATGACTTTTAGGGTATATATTATGCACCCTTTGCTAGTGATCCATGCATAAAAATATGGAGGAGGTGCTCAAGAGTTGGGCGCCCCTTAACTTGCCATGTTTGGATAAGCCTTGACTAGGTATTTGATCTAGACAAGGACTCTATCATATCTCTCTATATAAGATGAGTTTCTTTATAAAATTTTTGAAAAAGATAGAGATTTGAGAGACCTTTGGGGCATCCAAAAATTAGAGAGAAAGACCTTTGGGTCGTAGAGACATAAAAGACACAAGTTAGGGTGTCTAGAGAGAGAAACGAGAAGAAGAAGAAGGTCTTCTTCTAGGGTTATTTGTTTTCATATCTTTCCTCCCTCCATCTTGAGTTTCCTGAGAGTGTCTTAGATCTGAAACTTCTCCTTCTACTTTCCATCTTTGGAAGAGTCCAAATCAAGAAGAAGGAGGCACCTGATCAATCATCAAAGAAGGATCAGCGCAGTACTAGCATACTGTGTTGATTTCCTGAAGCAGGACTTCTGATCGAGATTCGTGGGCTCGTGTGGATGACTCATAGAGTCCGGACGCATGTGCGGCATGCAACATCATCCACAAGTCCGGATCAGCGAGGTTAGAACGTCTAACTTGCAAGGTAATAGATCTGATCTATTGTTTAATACATATATTAGATGTAGTATAGAAACATGTTGATATGATCAACATGTAGTTCATGTTATATTTATATATTTTAATTTTTAATTTAATAATATATAATAATCATGTAATAGGATCTTAGATCTAGGAATTTTCTAGTTTTAAAAAATAAATTTTAATTTATTTAAGTCTTCCGCTGTATGATCTTGAAAAAGTTTCAAGATCTAACTTTGAAACCCTAGATCTGGTTCCTACAATTGGTATCAGAGCCTAGATTCTTTATTACATGATTATTTATACATGCTTAGATTATTTCTTAGATTAGATCTAATTTATAATCTGATTATTAAATCTAAAATTAAAATTTTAGATCAATCACGAACTGCAAGGTTGTCCTGCTGTAAGGTTTACCCCTTACAGTGCAAAGGTTATCCTAGTTTGTGTAGATCTATCTTTAATCATAAATTTTGTTAGATATGATCTAGATTAAATTTATGATTTATTAGATTTAAAAGATATTTAAATCTAAAATAAAATCTCTTTGTTAATAATTTTTGTGCAAAGAAATTATTTAAAGTTGAAATTGTTTCAATTACATGAACCTGTTTAGATTAGATCTAAAGTAGTTTCATGTTTATTTTACTTGTATCTTGATTATGAATCAAACATGTAATATGGTTGGTAGAATCATATTGTAAAATTATTTTACAAATATAAAAATTATTTTTTGAAAAGCCGAACCCAACCCTCAGCCCAAAACTTAATTAAGAATTAAGAAGTTGTTTGATTAGGTTCTAGAATTATGAATTGAAGAACCTAAGACACAAACCATAACACATTGGGTTAATGGGTTAGTGGGAATTAGGTCCATTAATTGGGTTAGACCTATGGTTAGATTGAAGATGGACTTAATTAGAGAATTGACTAAATCTAATCAATTATTGTCTTAGATTAGGTCAAGGATTCTCTAGATCAATTACAATAGTTGTAGTTGGTCAAGTCCATATCTTTAATGAGACCAAATGGACTTGATTCTTGGCTAAGCGGTCTAGCACGAACTGTTAGGTTGATCTAATCGAAACAAATTAAACCAGTTGGTGTCTAAGGTAAACCAGATCGATGGTTTTTAATTGGGAGCCCGCTTACCTGGTCATTTCTGATGGTGTCTAAGGCAAGCTTTGGCAGACCTTCCCACTGATTGAACTTACCTGGCCTCTTGGTGAAATTATGTTTTGATCGGATCACTTGACTATTCGAGCTGATCCATGTCAGCTAGGTAAATCAGTGTGACTGATTTAGGTGCTTCTAGACCTGCCCTTTTATTGGTCTCCCTTAAGCTGACTTGGTGAAGCCAGTGGGAGGATCATGATAAGCTGGTTCATCTGACCTCATCCTCTAAATTATTTAAATCTTCTAAAATTATTAGGTCCTTAAAATGATAAAGTTATGGAGATAAGTGAGTCATAGCCTCCCATTAAGGTGTTTGATAATGAGTCCATTAACTTAATAATCATTGCAGATTCAAAGGCCTGGTGCTTGTTGACTAATGGAATTATCACTCATCATATGATGACTTGGAAGTGTCTCTCTAATGGTGGTTAGGTGAGCCAACCAAAGTGTTAGGAAATGTGTCCCAAAAAGCCAATCGTCAAGCTGTTGATGGTTGAGCAACCAAGTATTGTAATTGATTTGTTAATAAATAAAATATATTTGGCATTTTCATCATAAGCTTTCATCTTCTAATGAACTCCGTTGTTATGATGAAGTCCTTAGGACTATTTAGATTCAATAAAGAGAGGATTTATCGATTAGTCCTTAAAACTGTTCACGACCAAATGATAGGCTGTTAATAAGGACAACAGCTTCTATCGAGCATAGGTCGCTGTAGGCCATATGGATTGGTTATCCTCTTAACCAAGGAGTGTGGAGACACTGGTATAGCATACAGGTGAAATATAAGCATACATCATCATTGAACGTGACCAACTCCAGAGTATTCTGCTGTCGAGAATGTCTCTGATGGGATATAGGTATAAGTATCCCTTAGACCTGAGATCGCCTCAGTGACTTGCAAGCAACTCACTGTGCTTTGGTACTGGACTAACTGAATTTCTAATTCAGGGATGGAAGGCTTCTGGGCACAGTCAAGTACTTGCGAAGTTAAAGTGTGATCGAGATGGGATTGACCACTCCAAGAGTTGGAGAAGAATGAGTCGCTGTATTTCAATTTAGCAAAACCTTGGTCAGGATAATCCATCAGATGGATTTGATATTTTGAAATACAATATGGACAACCTGATCAGAGTTGACAGTTAAACTCTGGGGTGTCCTATGATCATTTTGGTCAAGGAGATGAATTATATGAAAACTATATCCGCATGGGTTCTAAGGATGTTGTTCTACACATTCGACCTATCCGATCGTCGGATACCATTGCTAGATGGTCACTTTGATTGGTATAAAAATTTGTTCCTATGCTACCGACTTAGGTTCGGACCTATGAGGTCACACACATTAGAGTTCATGATCCGATCAGATGGTTGATCAACGATTAAGAATCATTCTAGGGTTAAATGATCAATACGATTGACATTTAACCCAGTGCAAGTGTTGCAGGAGGATCGATTAGCAATTCAATTGCTAATTGGCTTAATTTGATTAAGCCAATGGGCTGAGATTAAGTCTAATTAAATATGATTTAATTAGATTTGATTTGGGCTTGATTGGATCAAGTCCAATTGATTTATTGGATAAGCCATGTGCAAGGAAAAACTAGTCCTAGTTCAACTAGGACTTGGGTCAATCTAATTTCTAATTTGATTAGAAAATTAAATCAGAGTTAAATTTAATTTAATCTGATTAAATTAGATTTTTAATTGGGTTAAGACCTATTTTAATTGGGTTGATCTAATTTTTATTTGATTTGGTTTGGGAAACCAAATTAAAACAAGTCATAAGACAGAATCCTAGTAAGACTAGGATTCCACCTTGCGCCACATAAGCCTTCTCCACGCCCTCTCTCTTATTCAACGCCAATCTCCACTTATTTTGTGTGACAAAAGCTCTCTCCCAGATCTCTCCCACATTCACAAAAGGTCTCCTCTCTTCTTTCTTACATGGAAGGTGGTTTGGATCAAATCTAAAAGGAATAAGTTTGGATTTCGAATTCTATGAGATAGAGTTTTAGAAATCCAAAATTCTTTCAATTTTGCACCAAATTTATCCAAATTATTTTTGGAATTTTTATGAATTTTAGGGT
Organism: Elaeis guineensis; assembly: GCF_000442705.2. NCBI lineage: Eukaryota > Viridiplantae > Streptophyta > Magnoliopsida > Arecales > Arecaceae > Elaeis > Elaeis guineensis. The sequence continues at coordinate 54,979,771 of NC_025993.2, forward strand.
ATACATTGTGCATCCTTTTCTGGTGATCCATGCACGAAAATATGAAGGAGGTGCTCAAGAGTTGGGTGTCCCTTAACTTGCCATGTTTGGATAAGCCTTGACTAGGTGTTTGACCTAGACAAGGACTCTATCATATCTCTCTATATAAGATGAGTTTCTTCATGATGTTTTAGAGAAAGTCAGATATTTGAGAGACCTTTGTGCCATCCAAAAGTCAAAGAGAAATACCTTTGGGTCATCGAGATATAAAAGACGCAAGTTTGGGTATCTAGAGAGAAAAACGTGAAGAAGAAGAGGGTCTTCTTCTAGGGTTTTTATTTTCATATCTTTCCTCCCTCCATCTTGAGTTTTCTGAGAGTGTCTCAGATCTAAAACTCCTCCTTCTACTTTTCATCTTTGGAAGAGTCTAAATCAAGAAGAAGGAGGCACCTGATCAACCATCAAAGAAGGATCAGCGCAGTACTAGCATACTGTGCTGATTTTCTGAAGCAGGACTTCTGATCGAGATTCATGGGCTCGTGTGGACGACTCCTAGAGGCCGGACACGTGTGCGGCTTGCAACATCATCCTCAAGCCCAGATTAACAAGGTTAGAACGTCTAACTTGCAAGGTAATAGATCTGATCTATTGTTTAATACATACATTAGATGTAGTATAGAAACATGTTGATATGATCAACATGTAGTTCATGCTATATTTATATATTTTAATTTTTGATTTAATGCTATATAATAATCATGTAATAGGATCTTAGATCTAGAGATTTTCTGATTTTAAAAAATAAATTTTGATTTATTTTAGTCTTCCGCTGTATGATCTTGAAAAAGTTTCAAGATCTAACCCTGAAACCCTAGATCTGGTTCCTACAAATGGTATCAGAGCCAAGTTCTTTATTACATGATTATTGATATATGCTTATATTATTTTTTAGATTAGATTTAATTTATAATCTGATTATTAAATCTAAAATTAAAATTTTAGATCAATCACAAACTGCAAGGTTGTCCTGCTGTAAGGTTTACCCCTTACAGTGCAAAGGTTGTCCTAGTTTGTGTAGATCTATCTTTAATCATAAATTTGTTAGATATGATCTAGATTAAATTTATTATTATTTAGATTTAAAAGATATTTAAATCTGAAATAAAATCTCTTTGTTAATAATTTTTGTGCAAAGAAATTGTTTAAAGTTGAAATTGTTTCAATTACATGAACCTGTTTAGATTAGATCTAAAGTAGTTTCATGTTTATTTCACTTGCATCTTGATTATGAATCAAACATGCAATATGGTTGATAGAATCATATTGTAAAATTATTTTATAAATATAAAAATTATTTTTTGAAAAGCCAAACCCAACCCTCAGCCCAAAACTTAATTAAGAATTAAGAAGTTGTTTGAATAGGTTCTAGGATTATGAATTGAAGAACCTAAGATACAAACCATAACACATTGGATTAATGGGTTAGCGAGAATTAGGTCCATTAATAGGGTTAGACTTATGGTTAGATTAAAGATGGACTTAATTAGAGAATTGACTAAATCTAATCAATTGTTGTCTTAGATTAGGTCAAGGATTCTCTAGATCAATTACTATAGTTGTAGTTGGTCAAGTCCATGTCTTTAACGAGAACCAAATGGACTTGATTCTTGGCTAAGCGATTTAGCACGAACTGTTAGGTTGATCTAATCGAAACTAATTAAATCAGTTGGTGTCTAAGGTAAACCAGATCGATGGTTTTTAATTGGGAGCCCGCTTACCTGACCATTTCTGATGGTGTCTAAGGCAAGCTTTGGCAGACCCTCCCACTGATCGAACTTACCTGACCTCTTGATGAAATTATATTTTGATCGGATCACTTGACTATTCGAGCTGACCCATGTCAGCTAGGTAAATCAGTGTGACTGATTTAGGTGCTCCTAGACCAGCCCTGGTCTCCCTTAAGCTGACTTGGTGAAGCTAGTGGGAGGATCATGATAAGCTGGTTCATCTGACTTCATCCTCTATATTATTTAAATCCTCTAAAATTATTAGGTCCTTAAAATGATAAAGTTATGGAGATAACTGAGTCATAGCCTCCCATTAAGGTGTTTGATAATGAGTCCATTAACTCAATAATCATTGCAGACCCAAAGGCCTGGTGCTTGTTGACTAATGGAATTGAAGCGAAAATTTAGTGCAGGGGCAAAATGGTAATTTTAAAACTTTTTCAAAATTACTATTTTACAGCGGAATTATTAATTAATCTCATTAATTAATACTAATTAACCCTACACTAGGATCTAAATATGATACAACAGCATGCATTTAAATTTGAAATTCAAATTTGAATCAGTAAACGTTTTACAGTACTGTGTTCAGAACACATCACCTTTTGCGGATAGTCGATCACCGCAATCTGATCACCATCGGGGGGCTTTGATCATCACATCGCAGCCATACAAATATTTGGCCTCTGCGGATCATCCACACGAAGCTCCCGTCTGATCAGCTCCTCACGAATGTTAGTTCGTGATTTCACCCTTTTGATGGCAGATGTTGATCGAACTCATTCGATCAATGTGTGCTGACTTCTTGGATGCTCCAGATCATCTGCACAGTTGCTTGAGAGGCTGATGGATCTATCCCTAAAATTTGGTGGACTCACGACACTCGTGGCACACCAATCTCACTTCCCGAACCCTAGGTAGAAACCCTAGGGTACACACCAAAAACCCTACGCCCAATTTTCTCTCTTTTTTTTCTTTTTCTCTCGGAAGGTTTTGGACCTCCACCTTGCACAGAAGCCTTCCTCACACCCCAAAGTTTCTCTCCTAAAATTTCTTCGCACGTCCCACCTTTCTCCTCTTTTTAAAACAACGTCGAACGTGTCTTATCTGCGTGAGAGGATAAAGACAAGAGGTTACACATTTGAATTCAAATCAAATTTGAATTCAAACGAAAACCAACTTATCCCTATCCTTTTGGGTGTGAGAAGAGAAGGGGTGTGGCTCTTTGTGCGTGGAAAATGTTTCACGAGAAACCTTTTCTCGTGTAAGTAATGTGGTGCACAAAATGGATAAGGATGAAAGGGCAAGTGATAAGTTATCCATTCAAATTCAAACATGCTTTGAATTTGAATGGCTAACTAATTATTTTATCCATCCATATGGTGCACAAATGAGGATGTGGGGAAGGGTTTTGCATGAGAAAAATTTCATGAGAAGTTTCTTCTCGTGAATTCAAATGGGTGCAAGAAAGTTGGGTGTCGCAGGGAATTTAAAACAAGGTGGTTTGATTCAAATTGAGCCAACCTAGTTTAAAATAGGTCAAGCACAATTAGACCAGATTAAACCCAACATAATTAGGCTTAATTAGGCTCAATAAAATCCTAATCAAATCAGAAATTAACTAAACCTAACCCCTGATCAAATCAGGGACTAAACCACCTTAGCGATTAGGTTAACATTTAACCTAATCGGGTCAATCCAAACTGAATAAAAATTCAATTGGACTTGATCTGAAAATAATTACTCAATCAAATTGAGTTAATTAGTGATTAAATCACTAATTAAACCTCTCATAAATATTGAGTCCAAATCCGATGGGCAATCAAGCATCAGAGACCATCGATATGAAACCCTGATCAAAGAGTTCAAATTTCAAATTCAAAATTTGAAATTCAAAATTTTGACCCCGGTACCCAAAATGTGTGGAACTCATGATTAGAGAATCCTAATTCTCAATCATAGAGTCTCAGATAGATAAGACTCATAATCAGCCATCAGATCAGAAAGGAACCTCTAATGTGTGTGACCCCGCAGGTTCGAACCTAAGCCGGTAGCACAGGAACCAATTTCTGTACTAATCGAAGTGACCATCTAGCAATGGTACCCGACGATCGGATAGGTCGAATAATCACAATCACAACATTCAGAACCTACGTGAATATGGTTACCGTATAATTCATCCCTTTTGACCCCTGTGTTTAGGACGACTCAGGGTTAAACTGTCAACCCTGATGATATCATCCGAATCGTGCTCAACTCAATTAGTCCTGTGACTCCTCACTAGGACTACCCTGGCCAAGGTTTTACTAAATTGAAACACGACTGTACACAGCTCCTAAACTGGAGTGGTCAATCCCATCTTGACATACGCACCGATAAGTCAAGTACTTGACTACACCCAGCAACCTTCTGTCACTGAATTAGAAATTCAGGTAGTCCAGTGCCTAAGTGCAGTGAGTTGCTTGCAAGTCACCGTGGCGATCTCAGGTCGGAGGGATATTTATACCCGTTGGTGCAAAAATCTGCTTGCGCCGGAGAAGCTGGAGTCGGGGAAGCCACGGTCGCCGCCGGGACCTACAAGGGAAGTCTAAACCGGAGGTGGGGTTGCTCCGGCAAGACCCTCCGACGCTCAAGTCAGTTCTCTACCTCAACAAGAATGGAGTGCTCGAACGGAGAATTTAGCAGAGTTTTGAGATAAGAAATGAGCTTAAAGAATAACGTATCTGGGTCCCCCTTTTATAGGCGAAGGAGGCAACGGATTGATGGTGACGTTTGTAACCATCTGGTAGTGGGCCGCCCATGGTCAGGGGAATTGATTGCAAAGGATAGTGGAGTAGACGCGTGGCCATCACCGTGGCTCGCCACGTGGAATCTGTTACGAGGGGTGGAGCAGCGTCCGTTGTCGTGACTCGCCAGCGGATGGGAGAATCGCATGGAATCCATTGTAGGAGGTAGAGCAGGTTCGTGGCCGTTATTGTGGCCTGCCAGGGGGTAGTGGAGCTGTGCGAAATCTGCCACAGGAAATGGAGCAGGGTGGCGATGGTTACTGCGGCCTGTCAGGGAATGATGGAACTGCGCGGAGTCCGCCACAGGAAGTGGAGCAGGGTCGTGGCCGTTTTGGTGGCCTGCCAGGGGGCGCGGATCTGTTGATTGAAGCTTGGCAGCGGTCGGAGCCCGGTTTCTGTAGAGGTCCGGGAGAGGTCCTCCTGGCGGTTTGGATCGTGGGTGGAGCCCGACTTCCGGGGGAGTCCGGGCGGAACCCTCTCGGAGCCAGAGTTGCGGGCGGAGCCCGACTCCCGTAGGAGTCCGGGCGGAGTCCTCAGCAGCCGTTGTTGAGGACGGAGCCCGGCTCCCATAGGAGTCCGGGCGGAGTCTGCTTGCGGCTGCAGTCATTGGCATCGAGGATGAAGCCCGGCTCCCTTAAGAGTACGGGCGAAGTCCTCCTGCAATTAAAATTAAAGGCGAAGTCCGACTCTCGTAGGAGTCCGGACGGGGCTTACCAGCGGTTGGTGCTGAGGACGAAGCCCGGCTCCTGTAGGAGCCCGGTCGGAGCTGTGCTGTGGTTGGTGTCGGCGGTGGAGCCCGGCTCCCGTGGGAGTCCGGGCGGAGCTGTGCTGCTGTCGGCAGCGGAGCCCGGCTCCCATAGGAGTTCGGGCGGAGCTGTTCTGCTATCGGCGGTGGAGCTCGGCTCCCATAGGAGTCCGGACGGAGCTGTGCTGCAATCAAAGTTAAGGGTGAAGTCCGGCTCTCGTAGGAGTCCGAATGGAGCTTACCAGCAGTTGATACTGAGAGTGGAGCCCGGCTCCCGTAGGAGTCCGGGCGGAGCTGTGCAGCAGTTGAAGTCGGAGGCAGAGCCCAGCTCCCGTAGGAGTCCGGGCGGAGCTGTGCAGCAGTTGATGTCGGAGGCGGAGCCCGGCTCCCGTAGGAGTCCGGGCGGAGCTGTGCTGCTGCCGGAGGCGGAGCCCGGCTCCCGTAGGAGTCCGGGCGGAGCTGTTCTGCTGTCGGTGGTGGAGCCCGGCTCCCGTAGGAGTCCGGGCGGAGCTGTTCTGCTGCCGGAGGTGGAGCATGGCTCCCGTAGGAGTCCGGGCGGAGCTGTTCTGCTGTCGGAGGTGGAGCCCGGCTCCCGTAGGAGTCCGGGCGGAGCTGTTCTGCTGTCGGCGGTGGAGCCCGGCTCCCGTAGGAGTCCGGGCGGAGCCGTGCTACCGTCGATCCCGTCGAGGGTTTCGGCTGTGGGTATTTTATACCCAACAATACCCATATCCCATCGGAGCAAATCTTGACAGCAGAAATAGCTCCGGAGTTGGTCACGTTCAGTGCAGATGTACCATTACATCTCACCTGTATGCCATACCAGTATCTCCACACTCTTTGGTTATGAGGACAACCAACCCATATGGCACACAACGACCTATGCTCGATAAATGTTGTCGTCCTTGGTAACAACGTATCATTTGGTCGCGAACATGTTTAAGGACTAAGCGATAAATCCTCCTTTGTCGTGTCTAAATAGTCCTAAGGACTTCACCACAACACAGGAGTTCATTAGAAGATGAAACATTTATGATGAAAAAATACCAAAATAACTTTTATTTATTTATAATTCATGTACTAATACAAAAAAGAGCACAACCGTCAACAGGCTGACGATTGGCTTTGGGACACTATTCCCAACAATCTTCCACTTGGCCTAAAGCCTATCGGTGCAGTATCTAATACCCTTCTTTGACTTGTAGTCGTTGAACTCCTTCACCGCAATGGCTTTAGTGAATGGGTCGGCCAGGTTCTCCTTCCCGTCGATCTTCTGAAGGTCGACGTCACCTCGATCCACGATCTCTCGGATGAGATGGTAGCGGCGCAGAATATGCTTCGTCCACTGGTGTGCCTTTGGTTCCTTCGCCCGAGCAATGGCTCCAGAGCTGTCGCAGTAGAACAGAACTGGACCAACAAGGGAGGGTGCTACTCCGAGCTCGATGATGAATTTCCTCAGCCACACCGCTTCTTTGGCAGCATCTGATGCAGCAATATACTCCGCCTCGCATACTGAATCAGCCACAGTGTGCTGCTTGGAACTCTTCCAGCAGACAGCCCCACCATTAAGGGTAAAAATAAATCCTGACACACTCTTGCTATCATCGTGATCAGACTGGAAACTAGAGTCTGTAAACCCTATAAGTCTCAAGTCCGATTCACCATATATAAGTCACTGATCCTTAGTATTTTTTAAATACTTCAGGATGGTTTTAACAACCTTCCAGTGATTCTCTCCTGGATCAAATTGGTATCTACTCACTACCCCTAGTGAGTATGCCACATTTGGTCGTGTACATGTCATGGCGTACATGATAGATCCCACTGCTGAAGCATATGAAATCCTACCCATATGCTCTCTCTCTTGAGGTGTTGTCGGACAATCCCTCTTCGAGAGAAAAATTCCATGGCCTATCGGTGATAGCCTTTCTTGGAATTTTTCATGCTGAACCTTTTCAGCATAGTATCAATGTACGTGGACTGGGATAAGTCAAGCAACTTTTTGGATCTATCTCTATAGATCCTCATCCCTAGGATGTAGGAAGCTTCTCCCAGATCCTTCATGGAGAACTGTGACGATAGCCAAATCTTTATTCCCTGTAATGTAGGGACATCATTCCCGATTAAGAGAATGTCATCCACATACAATACAAGAAATACTACTACTGGACCATTAGCCCACTTATAAATGCAGGGCTCTTCTCCGTTCTTAACGAAGCCATACGTTTTGATCGTCCTATCAAAACGTATGTTCCAACTCCGAGATGCCTGCTTAAGTCCATAAATGGACTTCTGTAGCTTGCACACCTTAGACTCATCTGTGGATGTGAACCCTTCAGGTTGTATCATATACACCTCTTCGTCCAGCTCTCCGTTTAGGAAAGCTATCTTCACATCCATCTGCCAGATTTCATAGTCCAGATGGGCAGCTATCGCAAGCATAATCCGAATGAATTTGAGCATTGCCACAGGAGAAAATATCTCATCATAGTCTATACCATAACGTTGACGATATCCCTTGGCAACCAGACGGGCTTTATAGGTCTCCACCTTTCCGTCTGCGCCCTTCTTCCTTTTGAAGACCCACTTACACCCTATGGGTTTTACTCCTTCGAGTGGGTCAACCAATGTCCACACATCGTTGACCTTCATGGACTCCATTTCGGATTTCATGGCCTCTAGCCATTTCTCAGAGTCAGGTCTCCGCATTGCATCCATGTAGGTGATCGGATCCTCATCGTTTTCGTCAAGTTGGACAGGATCACCATCCCGGACTAAGAAACCATAGTATCTGTCCGGTTGATGTGGTACTCTACCAGACTGCCTTAAGGGTGCATAATCAATGGGCTCCGGATCTGATCTAATCAAATCCGGTTCAGGTTCAGTAACATGTGTCGGTTTTTCCACCTGTCGAACTTTGTCAAGTTCGACTTTAGAGGCAACAATTCCTTCACTAAGGAACTCCTTTTCTCAAAAGATTGCCTTAAGGCTGACAAACACCTTTTGCTCATCAGCAAGGTAGAAATAATACCCTTTGGTCTCTTTTGGGTACCCTATAAAATTACACTTGTCAGACCTAGGTCCAAGCTTGTCTGTAATTAAACGTTTAACACAAGTCGGACACCCCCAAACCCTAAGGTGCGAGAGTACTGGCTTACGTCCTATCCATATCTCATATGGCGTTTTGGCTACAGACTTACTCGGAACTCTATTTAGAAGGTAACAAGCCGATTCGAGTGCATATCCCCATAGGGAGATCGGCAGACCAGCAAACCCCATCATGGATCGAACCATGTCTAACAGGGTCCGATTCCTCCTTTGAGACACACCATTATGCTGTGGTGTTCCAGGAGGAGTCCATGAGAGAGAATCCCATTCTTCCCTAGATACGTCAGAAACTCATTGGAAAGGTATTCACCTCCTCGATCAGATCGAAGAGTTTTAATACACTTCCCAATTTATTTTTCTACCTCATTTCGGAATAGTTTGAACATTTCAAATGATTCCGACTAATGCTTCATTAAATAGACATACCCATACCTAGATAGGTCGTCTGTGAAGGTTATGAAGTAGAAAAATCTACCTCTTGCACTTGAGCTCATGGGTCCACATACATCAAAATGTACCAGACCTAAGAGTTCACTGGCTCGCTCACTTTTTCCAGTAAAAGGTGACTTGGTCATCTTCCCAAGAAGACAGGACTCACAGGTTGGAAGTGATTCACAATCACTAACTTCAAGAATTCCTTCTTGAGCCAACCTGTTTATCCTGTTCTTATTGATATGACCTAGCCTACAGTGCCAAAGGTAGACTTCTGACACATTATCTATTCTAGAGCGTTTACCGAATTTTTGAACCACATTAACAGGCTGTGATAGTAAGTAAATTCTATTATTTAATTATCCAACAAATATTGTAACACCATTCAAAATGATATTGCAAATATTTTTTTTTATTAAAAAATCATAACCGTACATGGCCAAAAGGCCTACAGAAATAATATTTAATAAAAAACTTGGACAATAGTGACATTCACTCAGAATTACATTACGAGAATTGATTACAAGACTCATGATTCCTAAAGCTAGAAGTGGAACTTTGCTTCTATCTCCAACATTCAGGAACCTCTCGCCTTCATTAAATCTCCTACTGACCTGCAGATCCTGCATCGAATTACAAATATGATAAGGGCTTCCGGTATCCAATACCCAGGCAGTAGTATCACAAATCAAAAAGTTGCAAGGAGTTATCATATAATTACCTTGCTTCTTCTTTGGCCTGTTCGGGTCCAGGGAGGCAATGTATTGAGGACAGTTCCTCTTCCAATGCCCGTGCTTCTTGCAAAAGAAGCACTCCGCCTGGCTCTGGTCGTGCTTGCGCTTCTTGGTCTGACCTCGTGCTACTGTCCCAGCATGAGATTGCACCTTCTTATTTTTCTTCTTCTTGTTCTTCTTCCCCTTCCCAAAGGGTTGACGACGAGAAGAAGACCCTCCCACTACATTCACCGACTCCTTATGGAGTTGGTGATCCTTCTCAAAGTTCTGCAGCAACCCCAACAATCCGTGGTAGTTTACTGCAGGCTTTGTCATTTGAAAATGAGTAAGGAATGGGAGGAAGGACTTGGGCAAGGAATTAAGGATCGCATCCTTACCGAGCTGCTCGTGCAGAGGAAAGCCCAATTTGCTTAGGCGCTCAATCATCTCGATCATGTACAGTACATGATCAGTGACTGAGGCCCCATCCCTCATTCGAGCATTGAAAATGACACAACTAGTTTTGTGCCTTTCAACGTCGTCAGGCGTGCCACAGGAGTCGTTCAACATTTGAAGCATCTCCTGTGGCTGGGCGTTCTCAAACCTTCGGTTGAACTCGTCATTCATTGCTGCCAGCATAATACATCGAACGGTGGTGCGGTCATTGAGCCACTTCAAGTAAGTGTCTCGGATCGTCTTACTAGCATTCGGAGCTGGCTCCTCAGGTGCTGGATCCGTTACTACATAAAGGATCTGCTCATGCTCAAGGATGATTTTCAATTTTCGATACCAGCTATCAAAATTGGGTCCCATGAGCTTGTCATTATCTAATAATGACCGGAGCGACAGGGTAGTGGCCATAGCTGCTTAAAGGAAAACGAGACCTCTATTAGTACATAAATTAATACTAAAGACTTGAATTTTAGTCTAAAATTTTTTCCAATATTTTTACGAACTGGTAGCCTCATCCTCCAATTCGAGGAATTACTTTAATTCCTTAATGGGTACTAGAATCCACACAGACTACACACGAGCCCAACTTTGGTTGGTCAATCCATGTGCATCTATGGGTAGGTTCTTAACCAGTTGTTTCTCTAAACAACTTCTAGTAATTGATTTTGCCCCAGAACCTAATCAGTAGGCTTTGGCCTCCACTGAAAAGATCTGGTTAGGTCCAACCATTAACATGACTTAATTTAGTGAATCAGATCAATAAATGATCAGGCCCGACTTTGGCTGGCCAACCTAACCACCATCAGAAAGACTCAATCAAATTATCATATTATGAATAATAATTCCATTAGCCAATGAGCACCAGGCCTTTGGGCCTCCAATGATCATTGAACTAATGGACTCATTATCACTCACTTAATGGGAGGCTATGACTTAGCTATCATTATAAGTTAATCATTTTAGGGACCTAATAATTTTGAGGATTTTATTAAAGAATAGTAGAGAAGAAATCATCCAGCCAATTTCAATCCTCCCACTGACTTCACCAAGTCAGATTAAAAAAAGATTTAATTAAAGCTGGCATTAGGAGCACCTAAATCAGTCACACTGATTTACCTAATGACATGGGTGAGCTCTAATCACCAAGTGATCTAATCAAAATCTAACTTACCAGATTGGCCAGGTAAGTGAGATCAGTGGTGGGGATTTGCCATTAACTCGTCAATGATCGAATCAATGCGAGTAGCTCCCGCTTAAGAACCACTGGTCAAAACTGCCGAACTTACCTTAGACACTAACCGGTTCATTAGTTTTAATTTTGATCAACTTAGTAAATAGGGCTCCACCGCGTAGCCATGAATTAAGTCCATCTTGGTCTAGTTAAAGACATGGACCCATTCAACTACAACTATTGAAGTTGAGTCTAGAGTATCCTTGACCTAATCTAATTCAACTTTTGATTAGATTTGACCAATTACTCCATTTAGTCCATTTTTTAAACTAACCTTAGGTCTAACCCAATTATGGACCTAATTCATCTAACCCATTGACCCACAAGTTTATGCAATTGTCTTAGGTCTTAATTCACAATTCTAGACCTACTAGACAACACTTAATTTTTTTAATTAAGTACTTGGGCTGATGGGTCAGGGTTTGGCATTTTGAAAATAATTTTCAAATTTGAAAGATTTTATTTTCTGTTCACCAAATGTGTTAACTCATTTCACAAACGGGTCAGCACATTTCATAAACAGCAATTCCATTGCTCATTTCATAACAGAAAATAACTCAAAATAAATCATAAATTTTTTTTTAGATCTAATCTAACACATTCATGATAAATTTCTTAATTAAGTCCTTTCACTGCTTCATCGGCATGGGATATAATTGCATCGGCACCCCTACCGCCATAGGAGACCCCATCGAATGGGAAGAGAGGGCCTTTAAACTCTACTTTTCTCCTATGACCGGATGGCCATGGCAACCAACCCAATTAGATTACTTGCTACTTGGATCAAGTATATCTAAATATACCAATTTCAAAATATAAATTTTGAATTTCAAATTTCAAATTTCAAATTTTAAATTTCAAATTTGAGATTTCAACCAAATTTTAAATTTCGAATTTCCAATCTTTGAATTTTAAATTTTGAATTTTGAATTTCAAATTTCAAATTTTGAATTTCAAATTTCAAATTTCAAATTTCAAATTTGAGATTTCAACCAAATTTCAAATTTTAAATTTTAAATTTTGAATTTCAAATTTCAAATTTTGAATTTCAAATTTTAAATTTTAAATTTGAGATTTCAACCAAATTTCAAATTTTGAATTTCAAATTTGAAACTTCTAACAAATTTTAAATTTCAAATCTTTTTGAATTTCGAATTTTGAATTTTGAATTTTAAATTTAAACTTATAGATTACACCTTAATCTACGCATGCATATGTATATCATATTCTAGAACCATGCTCTGATACCATTTGAAGCGAAAATTTAGTGCAGGGGCAAAATGGTAATTTTAAAACTTTTTCAAAATTACTATTTTATAGTGGAATTATTAATTAATCTTATTAATTAATATTAATTAACCCTACACTAGGATCTAAATATGATACAACAGCATGCATTTAAATTTGAAATTCAAATTTGAATCAGTAAACGTTTTACAGTACTGTGTTCAGAACACATCACCTTTTGCGGGTAGTCGATCACCGCAATCTGATCACCGTCGGGGGGCTCTGATCATCACGTCGCAGTCACATAAATGTCTGGCCTCTGCGGATCATCCACATGAAGCTCCCGTCTGATCAGCTCCTCACGAATGCTAGTTCATGATTTCACCCTTTTGATGGTAGATGTTGATCGAACTCCTTCGATCAATGTGTGCTGACTTCTCGGATGCTCCAGATCATCTGCACAGTTACTTGAGAGGCTGATGGATCTCTCCCTAAAATTTGGTGGACTCACGACACTCGTGGCACACCAATCTCACTTCCCGAACCCTAGGTAGAAACCCTAGGGTACACACCAAAAACCCTGCACCCAATTTTCTCTCTTTTCTTTCTTTTTCTCTCGGAAGGTTTTGGACCTTCACCTTACGCAGAAGCCTTCCTCATGCCCCAAAGTTTCTCTCCTAAAATTTCTTCGCACGTCCCACCTTTCTCCTCTTTTTAAAACAACGTCGAACGTGTCTTATCCACGTGAGAGGATAAAGACAAGAGGTTACACATTTGAATTCAAATCAAATTTGAATTCAAACAAAAACCAACTTATCCCTATCCTTTTGGGTGTGAGAAGAGAAGGGGCGTGGCTCTTTGTGCATAGAAAATGTTTCATGAGAAACCTTTTCTCGTGTAAGTAATGTGGCGCACAAAATGGATAAGGATGAAAGGGCAAGTGATAAGTTATCCATTCAAATTCAAACATGCTTTAAATTTGAATGGATAACTAATTATTTTATCCATCCATATGGCACACAAATGAGGGCGTGGAGAAGGGTTTTGTGTGAGAAAAATTTCACGAGAAGTTTCTTCTCGTGAATTCAAATGGGTGCAAGGAAGTTGGGTGCCGCAGGGAATTTAAAACAAGGTGGTTTGATTCAAATTGAGCCAACTTAGTTTAAAATAGGTCAAGCACAATTAGACCAGATTAAACCTAACATAATTAGGCTTAATTAGGCTCAATAAAATCCTAATCAAATCAGGAATTAACTAAACCTAACCCCTGATCAAATCAGGGACTAAACCACCTTAGCGATTAGGTTAACATTTAACCTAATCGGGTCAATCCAAACTGAATCCAATTCAATTGGACTTGATCCAAAAATAATTACTCAATCAAATTGAGTTAATTAGTGATTAAATCACTAATTAAACCTCTCATAAATATTGAGTCCAAATCTGATGGGCAATCGGCATCAGAGACCATCGATATGAAACCCTGATCAAAGAGTTCAAATTTCAAATTCAAAATTTGAAATTCAAAATTTTGATCCCGATACCCAAAATGTGTGGAACTCATGATTAGAGAATTCTAATTCTCAATCATAGAGTCCCAGATAGATAAGACTCATAATCAGCCATCAGATCAGAAAGGAACCTCTAATGTGTGTGACCCCGCAGGTTCGAACCTAAGCCGGTAGCACAGGAACCAATTTCTGTACTAATCGAAGTGACCATCTAGCAATAGTACCCGACGATCGGATAGGTCGAATAATCACAATCGCAACATTCAGAACCTACGTGAATATGGTTACCGTATAATTCATCCCTTTTGACCCCTGTGTTTAGGACGACTCAGGGTTAAACTGTCAACCCTGATGATATCATCCGAATCGTGCTCAACTCAATTAGTCCTGTGACTCCTCACTAGGACTACCCTGGCCAAGGTTTTGTTAAATTGAAACATGACTGTACACAGCTCCTAAACTGGAGTGGTCAATCCCATCTTGACACACGCACCGACAAGTCAAGTACTTGACTACACCCAGCAACCTTTCGTCACTGAATTAGAAATTCAGGTAGTCCAGTGCCTAAGTGCAGTGAGTTGCTTGCAAGTCACCATGGCGGTCTCAGGTCGGAGGGACATTTATACCCATATCCCATCGGAGCAAATCTTGACAGCAGAAATAGCTCCAGAGTTGGTCACGTTCAGTGCAGATGTACCATTACATCTCACCTGTATGCCATACCAGTGTCTCCACACTCTTTGGTTATGAGGACAACCAACCCATATGGCACACAACGACCTATGCTCGATAAATGTTGTCGTCCTTGGTAACAACGTATCATTTGGTCGCGAACATGTTTAAGGACTAAGCGACAAATCCTCCTTTGTCGAGTCTAAATAGTCCTAAGGACTTCACCACAACACAGGAGTCCATTAGAAGATGAAACATTTATGATGAAAAAATACCAAAATAACTTTTATTTATTTATAATTCATGTACTAATACAAAAAAGAGCACAACCGTCAACAAGTTGACGATTGGCTTTGGGACACTATTTCCAGCAGGAATTATCACTCATCATATGATGACTTGGAAGTGTCTCTCTAATGGTGGTCAGGTGAGCCAACCAAAGTTGGACTTAATCATTCGTTGGTTAGATACACTAAGTACGATCATGTTAATGGTTGGACCTAATCGGATCCTTACAGTGGAGGCCAAAGCCTACTGATTAGGTTTCTGGGACAAAATTAAAATTACTAGAAATTATTTAGAGAAATAATTGGTTATGAACCTACCCTTAGATGTACATGGGTTGACCAACCAAAGTTGGGCTTGTGTGCAGTCTAAGTGGATTCTAGTACCCGCTAAGGAATTAGGGTAATTCCTCGAGTTGGAGGTAGAGGCTACCAATTCGAATAAAATAGTGGGAGAAACCTTTTGATTAAAGTCCAAATCCTTAGGTTTAATGAATCAATTACTAATTAGGTTATGGTTCTCCTTTGTGCAAATATGGCCACTTCCTTATCGCTCCGATCATTGTTGGACAATGATAAGTTGGTGGGATCCAACTTCGGTAGCTGGCACCGAAAGTTGAAGATAGTCCTGGAGCATGAATGGATCCTATATGTGATAATGGATCCTGCACCTAAAAAGTCAGTTGTCAATGCATGTGGAATAGTCAGAGACACTTACGAGAAGTGGCTCAATGATCGGACCACGGTGTGCTGTATCATGCTGGCTGCCATGAGCGACGAGTTCAGTCGTAGATTCGAGATGGCTCAGCCAAAGGACATGCTTCAAGTGTTGGAGGATGCCTTTGGCACACCCGATGGCGTGGAGAGGAACAAGACTAGTTGTGCCATCTTCAACGCCAAAATGCAGGATGGTGCCTCTATCACTGATCATGTATTGTATATAATCGAGCTGATGGAACGATTGAGCAAGCTCGGTTTTTTCTTGCATGAACAGCTTGGGAAAGATGCAATACTGAACTCGCTGCCCAAGTCTTATCTCCCATTCCTCACTCATTATAGAATGACAAAGCCTGAAGAGAACTACCACGGGTTACTGGGGTTGCTTCAGAACTTTGAGAAGGATCACCAACTTCACAAGGAGTCGGTGAACTTAGTGGGAGATTCATCTTCTGGTTCTCAACCTTTTAGGAAAGGAAAGAAGAACAAGAAGAAGAAAGTGAAGAAGGTGCAAGTTCAGGCTGGGACATCTGTGCAGGGTCAGACCAGAAAGATCAAGCCTGATAAGAGTCTATTCAACTGGCAAGCACCCTAGATTAGATAGTGTGTCAGATATCTACTTATGGCACTGTAGGCTAGGTCATATAAACAAGAACAGAATAAACAGATTGACTCAAGAGGAAATCCTCGAAGTCAGTGATTGTGAATCACTTCCAACCTGTGAGTCCTGTCTACTTGGTAAAATAACCAAGTCACCTTTTACTGAAAAAGGTGAGAGAGCTACTGAGCTCTTGGGTCTAGTACATACTGATGTATGCGGGCCCATGAGCACCAGTGCTAGAGGTGGACATTTCTACTTCATAACTTTCACGGATGACCTATCCCGATATGGATATGTCTATCTGATGAAACATAAGTCAGATTCATTTGAAATGTTCAAACGATTTCGAAGTGAAGTAGAAAAATAAACTGGGAAGAGTATTAAAACTCTTCAATCTGATCGAGGAGGAGAATACCTTTCTAGTGAATTTCTCACATATCTAGGAGAGAATGGGATTCTCTCCCAATGGACTCCTCCAGAAACACCATAGTATAATGGTGTGTCTGAAAGGAAGAATCGGACTCTATTAGACATGGTCCGATCCATGATGGATTTTGCTAGCTTGCCGATATCCTTCTGGGGATATGCACTCGAATCGGCCTGTTATCTGTTAAATAAGGTTCCAAGTAAGTCTGTAATTAAGACTCCATATGAGATATGGACGGGATGTAAGCCAGCACTTTCACACCTTAGGGTCTGGGGGTGCCCAGCCTATGTCAAACGATTAGTCACAAACAAACTTGGACCTAGGTCTGACAAATGCTCATTCATAGGGTACCCCAAAGAGACAAAAAGATATTTTTTCTACCATGCTGATGAACAAAAGGTGTTCGTCAGCCTTAAGGCAATCTTTTTAGAAAAGGAGTTCCTTGGTGAAGGAACCGTTGCCTCTAAGATTGAACTTGATGAAGTTCAACAGGTAGAAAGACTGACACCAATAGCTGAACCTGAGTCTGATATGATTAGATCATATCCGGAGCCCAATGTACCTGCACCATTAAGGCGATCTGGTAGAGTACCGCGTCAACCGGACAGATACTACGATTTCTTGATCCGGGATGGTGATCCCATCGAACTTGATGAGAATAATGAGGATCCGATCACCTATATGGATGCAATACAGAGACCTGATTCCGAGAAATGGCTTGAAGCCATGAAATCCAAAATGGAGTCCATGAAGGTCAATGATGTATGGACATTGGTTGACCCACCTGAAGGGGTTAAACCCATTGGGTGTAAATGGATCTTCAAAAGGAAGATGGGCGCAGACGGAAAGGTGGAGAGCTATAAAGCCCGTCTGGTAGCCAAGGGGTATCGTCAACGTTATGGTATTGACTATGACGAGACATTTTCCCCTGTGGCAATGCTCAAATCTATTCGGATAATGCTTGCAATAGCTGCCCATCTAGATTATGAGATCTGGCAGATGGATGTAAAGACAGCTTTCCTGAATGGAGAGCTGACCGAAGAGGTGTATATGATACAACCTGAGGGGTTTACATCCACAGATGAGTCCAAGGTGTGCAAGCTTTAGAGATCCATTTATGGATTGAAGCAAGCTTCTCGGAGTTGGAACAAAAATTTTGATAAGGTGATCAAAATGTATGGCTTCATTAAGAATGGAGAAGAGCCCTGCATCTATAAATGGGCAAATGGTACAGTTGTGGTATTCCTTATCTTGTACGTGGATGACATTCTCTTAATCGAAAATGACATCCCCACACTACAGAGAATAAAAGTTTGGTTGTCATCACAGTTCTCCATGAAGGACTTGGGTGAAGCATCCTACATCCTAGGGATGAAGATCTATAGGGATAGATCCAAAAGGATGCTTGGGTTATCCCAGTCCATGTACATAGACACTGTGCTGAAGAGGTTCAGCAAGGAGAATTCCAAGAAGGGCTATCTACCGATAAGCCAAGAAATTTCTCTCTCTAAGAAGGATTATCCGACAACTCCTGAAGAGAGAGAGCGTATGAGTAGAGTCCCATATGCTTCAGCCGTGGGATCTATCATGTACGCCATGACATGTACAAGACCAGATGTGGCATACTCACTAGGAGCAGTGAGTAGATACCAATCTGATCCTGGAGAAAACCACTGAAAAGTGGTTAAAGCCATCCTTAAGTATTTGAGAAATACTAAGGACCAATGGTTGGTTTATGGTGAGTCAGATCTGAAACTTGTGGGGTTCACAGACTCCAGCTTCTAATCTGATCATGATGACAGCAGGAGTGTGTCGGATTATATCTTTACTCTGAATGGTGGAGCCATCTGCTGGAAGAGTTCCAAGCAGCATACTGTGGCAGACTCTGTTTGTGAAGTGGAGTACATCGCAGCATCAGATGCCGCGAAGGAAGCTGTGTGGCTGAGAAAATTCATCAACGAGCTCGGAGTAGCACCCTCCCTCGATGGTCCGGTCCTGCTCTACTGCGACAGCATTGGTGCCATAGCTCAGGCGAAGGAATCCAAAGCACATTAGCGGACGAAGCACATCTTGCGTCGCTTCCAACTGGTCTGGGAGATCGTGGATCGAGGTGACATCGACCTATAGAAGATCGACGGAAAGGAGAACCTAGCCGATCCCTTCACTAAAGCCCTGGCAATAAAGGAGTTTGACAACCACAAGTCGAAGATGGGTATTAGATACTGTGCCTAGTGGCTTTAGGACAAGTGGGAGTTGTTGGGAAATGTGTCCCAAAAAGCCAATCATCAAGCTGTTGACGGTTGAGCAACCAAGTATTGTAATTGATTTGTTAATAAATAAAATATATTTGGCATTTTCATCATAAGCTTTCATCTTCTAATGAACTCCGTTGTTATGATGAAGTCCTTAGGACTATTTAGATTCGATAAAGAGAAAATTTATCGATTAGTCTTTAAAACTGTTCACGACCAAATGATAGGCTGTTAATAAGGACAACAGCTTCTATCGAGCATAGGTCGCTGTAGGCCATATGGGTTGGTTGTCCTCTTAACCAAGGAGTGTGGAGACACTGGTATGGCATACAGGTGAGATATAAGGGTACATCATCATTGAACGTGACCAACTCCAGAGTATTCTGCTGTCGAGAATGTCTCTGATGGGATATAGATATAAGTGTCCCTTAGACCTGAGATCGCCTCAGTGACTTGCAAGCAACTCACTGTGCTTTGGTACAGGACTAACTGAATTTCTAATTCAGGGACGGAAGGTTTCTGGGCAGTCAAGTACTTGCAAAGTCGGAGTGTGATCGAGATGGGATTGACCACTCCAAGAGTTGGAGAAGAATGAGTCGCTGTATTTCAATTTAGCAAAACCTTGGCCAGGGTAATCCATCAGATGGATTTGATATTTTGAAATACAATGTGGACAACCTGATCAGAGTTGACAGTTAAACTCTGGGGTGTCCTATGATCATTTTGGTCAAGGGGATGAATTATATGAAAACTATATCCGCATGGGTTCTAAGGATGTTGTTCTACACATTCGACCTATCCGGTCGTCGGGTACCATTGCTAGATGGTCACTTCGATTGGTATAGAAATTTGTTCCTATGCTACCAGCTTAGGTTCGGACCTATGAGGTCATACACATTAGAGTTTATGATCCGATCAGATGGTTGATCAACGATTAAGAATCATTCTAGGGTTAAATGATCAATACGATTGACATTTAACCCAGTGCAAGTGTTGCAGGAGGATTGATTAGCAATTCGATTGCTAATTGGCTTAATTTGATTAAGCCAATGGGCTGAGATTAAGTCTAATTAAATATAATTTAATTAGATTTGGTTTGGGCTTGATTGGATCAAGTCCAATTGGTTTATTGGATAAGCCATGTGCAAGGAAAAACTAGTCCTAGTTCAACTAGGACTTGGGTCAATCTAATTTTTAATTTGATTAAAAAATTAAATCAGATTTAAATATAATTTAATCTGATTAAATTAGGTTCTTAATTTGATTAAGACCTATTTTAATTGGGTTGATCTAATTTTGATTTGATTTGGTTTGGGAAACCAAATTAAAACAAGTCATAAGACAGAATCCTAGTAAGACTAGGATTCCACCTTACACCACATAAGCCTTCTCCACGCCCTCTCTCTTATTCAACGCCAATCTCCACTTATTTTGTATGACAAAAGCCCTCTCCCAGATCTCTCCCACGTTCACAAAAGGTCTCCTCTCTTCTTTCTTACATGGAAGGTGGTTTGGATCAAATCTTAAAGGAATAAGTTTGGATTTCGAATTCTATGAGATAGAGTTTTAGAAATCCAAAACTCTTTCAATTTTGCACCGAATTTATCCAATTTTTTTTTGAAATTTTCATGGATTTTAGGATATACATTGTGCACTCTTTTCTAATAATCCATGAATGAAAATATTAAGGAGGTGCTCAAGAGTTGGGCGTCCCTTAACTTGCCATGTTTGGATAAGCCTTGACTAGGTGTTTGACCTAGACAAGGACTCTATCATATCTCTCTATATAAGATGAGTTTCTTCATAAAATTTTAGAAGAAGTCAGACATTTGAGAGACCTTTGTTCCAGCAAAAAATCAAAGAGAAATACCTTTGGGTCGTGGAGATATAAAAGATGTAAGTTTGGGTGTCTAGAGAGAAAAATGTGAAGAAGAAGAGGGTCTTCTTCTAGGATTTTTGTTTTCATATCTTTCCTCCCTCCATCTTGAGTTTTCTGAGAGCATCTCAGATCTGAAACTCCTCCTTCTACTTTTCATCTTTGAAAAAGTCCAAATCAAGAAGAAGGAGGCACCTGATCAACCATCAAAGAAAGATCAGCGCAGTACTAGCATACTGTGCTGATTTCCTGAAGCAGGACTTCTGATCGAGATTCGTGGGCTCGTGTGGACGACTCCTAGAGGCCGGACATGTGTGCGGCTTGCAACATCATCCTCAAGCCCAGATCAACAAGGTTAGAATGTCTAACTTGCAAGGTAATAGATCTGATCTATTGTTTAATACATACATTAGATGTAGTATAGAAACATGTTGGTATGATCAACATGTAGTTCATGCTATATTTATATATTTTAATTTCTGATTTAATGCTATGTAATAATCATGTAATAGGATCTTAGATCTAGGGATTTTCTAATTTTAGAAAATAAATTTTGATTTATTTTAGTCTTCCGCTGTATGATCTTGAAAAAGTTTTAAGATCTAACTCTGAAATCCTAGATCTGGTTCCTACACAAAGTTGGGCTTAATCATTCGTTGGTTAGATATACCAAGTATGATCATGTTAATGGTTGGACCTAATCGGATCCTTACAGTGGAGGCCAAAGCCTACTGATTAGGTTTCTGGGGCAAAATTAAAATTACTAAAAATTATTTAGAAAAATAATTGGTTATGAACCTACCCTTAGATGTACATGAGTTGGCCAACCAAAGTTGGGCTTGTGTGCAGTCTAAGTGGATTTTAGTACCCACTAAGGAATTAGGGTAATTTCTCGAATTGGAGGTAGAGGCTACCAATTTGAATAAAATAGTGGGAGAAACCTTTTGATTAAAGTCTAAATCTTTAGGTTTAATGAATCAATTACTAATTAGGTTATGGTTCTCCTTTGTGCAAATATGGCCACTTCCCTATCGCTCCAATCATTGTTGGACAATGATAAGTTGGTGGGACCCAACTTCGATAGCTGGTACCGAAAGTTGAAGATGGTTCTGGAGCATGAACGGATCCTATATGTGATAATGGATCCTGCACCTGAGGAGCCAGCTATCAATGCACGTGGAACAGTCAGAGACACTTACCAGAAGTGGCTCAGTGATCGGACTATGGTGCATTGTATCATGCTGGGTGCCATGAGCGACGAGTTCAGTCACAGATTCGAGACGGCTCAGCCAAAGGACATGCTTCAAGTGTTGGAGGATGCCTTTGGCACACCCGATGACGTGGAGAGGCACAAGACTAGTTGTGCCATCTTCAACGCCAAAATGCGGGATGGTGCCTCTGTCACTGATCATGTATTGTACATGATCGAGCTGATGGAATGATTGAGCAAGCTCGGCTTTTCCTTGCATGAGCAGCTTGGGAAAGATGCAATACTGAACTCGCTGCCCAAGTCTTATCTCCCATTCCTCACTCATTATAGAATGACAAAGCCTGAAGAGAACTACCACAGATTACTGGGGTTGCTTCAAAACTTTGAGAAGGATCACCAACTTCACAAGGAGTTGGTGAACTTAGTGGGAGGTTCGTCTTCTGGTTCTTGACCTTTTAAGAAAGGGAAGAAGAACAAGAAGAAGAAAGTCAAGAAGGAGCAAGTTTAGGCTGGGACAGCTGTGCAGAGCCAGACCAAAAAGATCAAGCCTGATAAGAGTCTATTCTACTGGCAAGCACCCTAGATTAGATAGTGTGTCAGATATCTACTTTTGGTACTGTAGGCTAGGTCATATAAACAAGAACAGAATAAACAGGTTGACTCAAGAGGGAATCCTCGAAGTCAGTGATTGTGAGTCACTTCCAACCTGTGAGTCCTGTTTTCTTGGTAAAATGACCAAGTCACCTTTTACTGGAAAAGGTGAGAGAGCTACTGAGCTCTTGGGCCTAGTAATACTGATGTATGCGGGCCCATGAGCACCAGTGCTAGAGGTGGATATTTCTACTTCATAACTTTTACGGATGACCTATCCCGATATGGATATGTCTATCTGATGAAACATAAGTCAGATTCATTTGAAATGTTCAAACGATTTCAAAGTGAAGTAGAAAAATAAACTGAGAAGAGTATTAAAACTCTTCGATCTGATCGAGAAGGAGAATACCTTTCTAGTGAATTTCTCACATATCTAGGAGAGAATGGGATTCTCTCCCAATGGACTCCTCTAGGAACACCACTGCATAATGGTGTGTCTGAAAGGAGGAATCAGACTCTGTTAGACATGGTCCGATATCCTTCTGAGGATATGCACTCGAATCGGCCTGTTATCTGTTAAATAGGGTTCCAAGTAAGTCTGTAATTAAGACTCCATATGAGATATGGATGGGACGTAAGCCAGCACTTTCACACCTTAGGGTCTGGGGGTGCCCGACCTATGTCAAATGATTAGTCACAGACAAACTTGGACCTAGGTCTGACAAATGCTCATTCATAGGGTACCACAAAGAGACAAAAGGATATTTTTTCTACCATGATGAACAAAAGGTGTTCGTCAGCCTTAAGGCAATCTTTTTAGAAAAGGAGTTCCTTGGTGAAGGAACCGTTGCCTCTAAGGTTGAACTTGATGAAGTTCAACAGGTAGAAGGACTGACACCAATAGCTGAACCTGAGTCTGATATGATTAGATCATATCCGGAGCCCAATGTACCTGCACCATTAAGGTGATCCGATAGAGAAGTCGCATCAGCCAGACAGATACTACAGTTTCTTGGTCCGGGACGGTGATCCCATCGAACTTGATGAGAATAATGAGGATCCGATCACTTATATGGATGCAATGCAGAGACCTGATTTCGAGAAATGGCTTGAAGCCATGAAATTCGAAATGGAGTCCATGAAGGTCAACGATGTATGGACATTGGTTGACCCACCTGAAGGGGTTAAACCCATTGGGTGTAAATGGATCTTTAAAAGGAAGAGGGGCGCAGACGGAAAGGTGAAGATCTATAAAGCCCGTCTGATCGTTTCAAGGGGTATCGTCAACGTTATGGTATTGACTATGACAAGATATTTTCCCCTGTGGCAATGCTCAAATTCATTCGGATAATGCTTGCAATAGCTACCCATCTGGATTATGAGATCTGGCAGATGGATATAAAGATAGCTTTCCTGAATGGAGAGCTGACTGAAGAGGTGTATATGATACAACCTGAGGGGTTTACATCCACAGATGAGTCCAAGGTGTGCAAGCTTCAGAGATCCATTTATAGATTGAAGCAAGCTTCTCGGAGTTGGAACATGTGTTTTGATAAGGTGATCAAAATGTATGACTTCATTAAGAATGGAGAAGAGCCCTGCATCTATAAATGGACAAATGGTCCAATTATGGTATTCCTTGTCTTGTATGTGGATGACATTCTCTTAATCGAGAATGACATCCCCACACTACAGGGAATAAAAGTTTGGTTGTCATCACAGTTCTCCATGAAGGACTTGGGTGAAGCATCCTACATCCTAGGGATGAAGATCTATAGGGATGGATCTAAAAGGATGCTTGGGTTATCCCAGTCCATGTACATGGACACTGTGCTGAAGAGGTTCAGCATGAAGAATTTCAAGAAGGGTCTACCGATAGGCCAAGAAATTTCTCTCTCTAAGAAGAATTATCCGACAACTCTTGAAGAGAGAGAGCGTATAAGTAGAGTCCCATATGCTTCAGCCGTGGGATCTATCATATATGCCATGACATGTACAAGACCAGATGTGGTATACTCACTAGGAGTAGTGAGTAGATACCAATCTGATCGTGGAGAAAATCACTGGAAAGTGGTTAAAGCCATCCTTAAGTATTTGAGAAATACTAAGGACCAATGGTTGGTTTATGGCGAGTCAGATCTGAAACTTGTGGGGTTCACAGACTCTAACTTTCAATCTGACCATGATGACAGCGGGAGCGTGTCGGGATATATCTTTACTTTGAATGGCGGAGCCATATGCTGGAAGAGTTCCAAGCAACATACTGTGGCGGACTTTGTTTGTGAAGCGGAGTACATCGCAGCATCGGATGCCGCGAAGGAAGCTGTGTGACTGAGGAAATTCATCAACGAGCTCGGAGTAGCATCCTCCCTCGATGGTCTGGTCCTGCTCTACTGGGACAGCACTGGTGCCATAGCTCAGGCGAAAGAACCCAAAGCGCATCAGCGGACGAAGCACATCTTGCACCGCTTCCACCTGGTCTGAGAGATCGTGGATCGAGGTGACGTCGACCTTCAGAAGATCGACGGAAAGGAGAACCTGGCCGACCCCTTCACTAAAGCCCTGACGATAAAAGAGTTTGACAACCACAAGTCGAAGATGGGTATTAGATACTGTGCCGAGTGGCTTTAGGACAAGTGAGAGTTGTTGGAAAATGTGTCCCAAAAAGCCAATCGTCAAGCTGTTGATGGTTGAGCAACCAAGTATTGTAATTGATTTGTTAATAAATAAAATATATTTGATATTTTCATCATAAGCTTTCATCTTCTAATGAACTCCGTTGTTATGATGAAGTCCTTAGGACTATTTAGATTCGATAAAGAGAGGATTTATCGATTAGTCCTTAAAATAGTTCACGACCAAATGATAGTCTGTTAATAAGGATGACAGCTTCTATCGAGCATAGGTCACTGTAGGCCATATGGGTTGGTTGTCCTCTTAACCAAAGAGTGTGAAGATACTGGTATGGCATGCAGGTGAGATGTACTGATACATCATCATTGAACGTGACCAACTCCAGAGTATTCTGCTGTCGAGAATGTCTCTGATGGGATATAGGTATAAGTGTCCCTTAGACCTGAGATCGCCTCAGTGACTTGCAAGCAACTCACTGTGCTTTGGTACTGGACTAACTGAATTTCTAATTCAGGGATGGAAGGCTTTTGGGCACAGTCAAGTACTTACGAAGTCAGAGTGTGATCGAGATGGGATTGACCACTCCAAGAGTTGGAGAAGAATGAGTCGCTGTATTTCAATTTAGCAAAACCTTGGTCAGGGTAATCTATTAGATGGATTTAATATTTTGAAATACAATATGGACAACCTGATCAGAGTTGACAGTTGAACTCTGGGGTGTCCTATGATCATTTTGGTCAAGGGGATGAATTATATGAAAACTATATCCGCATGGGTTCTAAGGATGTTGTTCTACATATTCGACCTATCCGGTCGTCGGGTACCATTGCTAGATGGTCACTTCGATTGGTATAAAAATTTATTTCTGTGCTACCGGTTTAGGTTTGGACCTATGAGGTCACACACATTAGAGTTCATGATCCGATCGGATGGTTGATCAACGATTAAGAATCATTCTAGGGTTAAATGATCAATACGATTGACATTTAACCCAGTGCAAGTGTTGCAGGAGGATCGATTAGCAAGTCAATTGCTAATTGGCTTAATTTGATTAAGTCAATGGGTTGAGATTAAGTCTAATTAAATATAATTTAATTAGATTTAGTTTGGGCTTGATTGGATCAAGTCCAATTGGTTTATTGGATAAGCCAAGTGCAAGGAAAAACTAGTCCTAGTTTAACTAGGGCTTGGGTCAATCTAATTTCTAATTTGATTAGAAAATTAAATCAGATTTAAATCTAATTTAATCTAATTAAATTAGATTCTTAATTGGGTTAAGACCTATTTTAATTGGGTTGATCTAATTTTGGTTTGATTTGATTTGAGAAACCAAATTAAAACAAGTCATAAGATAGAATCCTAGTAAGACTAGGATTCCACCTTGCACCACATAAGCTTTCCCCACGCCCTCTCTCTCATTCAATGCCAATCTCTTCTTATTTTGTGTGACAAAAGCCCTCTCCCAGGTCTCTCCCATGTTCACAAAAGGTCTCCTCTCTTCTTTCTTACATGGAAGGTGGTTTGGATCAAATCAAAAAGGAATAAGTTTGGATTTCGAATTCTATGAGATAGAGTTTTAGAAATCCAAGACTCTTTCAATTTTGCACCAAATTTATTCAAATTTTTTTTGAAATTTTTGTGACTTTTAGGGTACATATTGTGCACCCTTTTCTAGTAATCCATACATGAAAATATGGAGGAGGTGCTCAAGAGTTGGGCGCCCCTTAACTTGCCATGTTTGGATAAGCCTTGACTAGGTATTTGACCTAGATAAGGACTCTATCATATCTCTCTATATAAGATGAGTTTCTTCATAAAATTTTTAAAAAATATAGATATTTGAGAGACCTTTGGGCCATCCAAAAATTAGAGAGAAAGACCTTTGGGTCATGGAGATATAAAAGACACAAGTTAGGGTGTCTAGAGAGAGAAACGAGAAGAAGAAGAGGGTCTTCTTCTAGGGTTATTTGTTTTCATATCTTTCCTCCCTCCATCTTGAGTTTTCTGAGAACATCTCAGATCTGAAACTCCTCCTTCTACTTTCTATCTTTGGAAGAGTCCAAATCAAGAAGAAGGAGGCACCTGATCAACCATCAAAGAAGGATCAGCGCAGTACTAGCATACTGTGCTGATTTCCTGAAGCAGGACTTCTGATCGAGATTTGTGGGCTCGTGTGGACGACTCCTAGAGGCCGGACGTGTGTGCGGCTTGTAACATCATTCACAAGCTCGGATCAGCGAGGTTAGAACGTCTAACTTGCAAGGTAATAGATCTGATCTATTGTTTAATACATATATTAGATGTAGTATAGAAACATGTTGATATGATCAACATGTAGTTCATATTATATTTATATATTTTAATTTTTAATTTAATACTATATAATAATCATATAATAGGATCTTAGATCTAGAAATTCTTTAGTTTTAGAAAATAAATTTTGATTTATTTAAGTCTTCCGCTGTATGATCTTGAAAAAGTTTCAAGATCTAACTCTGAAACCCAAGATCTGGTTCCTACAGCCATACAATTTGATCACCTTATCAAAATACATATTCCATCTTCGAGAAGCTTGCTTCAATCCATAAATGGATCTCTGAAGCTTGCACACCTTGGACTCATCTGTGGATGTAAACCCCTCAGGTTGTATCATATACACCTCTTCGATCAGCTCTTCATTCAGAAAAGCTGTCTTTACATCCATCTGCTAGATCTCATAATCTAGATGGGCAGTTATTGCAAGCATTATCTGAATGAATTTGAGCATTGCCATGAGGGAGAATGTCTTGTTATAGTCAATACCATAATGTTGACGATACCCCTTGGCAACCAGATGGGCTTTATAGGTCTTCACCTTTTCGTTTGTACCCCTCTTCCTTTTGAAGACCCATTTACACCCAATGGGTTTAATCCCTTCAGGTGGGTCAACCAATGTCCATACATCATTGATCTTCATGGATTTCATTTTGAATTTTATGGCTTCAAGCCCTTTCTCGAAATTAGGTCTTTTCATTATATCCATATAGGTGATCGGATCCTTATTGTTCTCATCGAGTTCGATGGGATCACCGTCTCAGATCAAGAAACCGTAGTATCTGTCTGGCTGATGCGGTATTCTATCGGATCATCTTAATGGTGCAGGTACATTGGACTCTGGATCTGATCTAATCAAATCCGACTCAGATTTAGCTATTGGTGTCGGTCCTTCTACCTGTTGAACTTCATCAAGTTCAACCTTAGAGGCAATGGTTCCTTCATCAAGGAACTCTTTTTCTAAAAAGGTTGCCTTAAGGCTGACGAACATCTTTTGTTCATCAGCATGGTAGAAAAAGTATCCTTTGATCTCTTTGGGATACCCTATGAATGTGCATTTGTCAGACCTAGGTCCAAGTTTATCTATAACTAACCGTTTGACATAGGTCGGGCACCCCCAGACCCTAAGGTGTGAAAGTGCTGGCTTAAGTCCTGTCCATATCTCATATGAAGTCTTAATTACAGACTTACTTGGAATCCTGTTTAACAGATAACAGGCCGATTCGAGTGTATATCCCTAGAAGGATATCGGCAAGCTAGCAAAATCCATCATGGATCGGATCATGTCTAACAGAGTCTGATTTCTCCTTTCAGACATACCATTATGCTGTGGTGTTCCTAGAGGAGTTCATTGGGAGAGAATCTCATTCTCTCCTAGATATGTGAGAAACTCACCAGAAAGATATTTTTCTCCTCGATCAGACCGAAGAGTTTTAATACTCTTTTCAGTTTATTTTTGTACTTCACTTCGGAATCGTTTGAACATTTCAAATGAATCTGACTTATGTTTCATCAGATAGACATATCTATATCTGGATAGATCATCCATGAAAGTGATGAAGTAAAAATATCCACCTCTAGCACTTGTACTCATGGGTCTGCATACATTAGTATGTACTAGGCCCAAGAGCTCAGTAGCTCTCTCACCTTTTTCAGTAAAAAGTGACTTGGTCATTTTACCAAGAAGACAGGACTCACAGGTTGGAAGTGATTCACAATCACTGACTTCGAGAATTTCCTTTTGAGTCAACCTGTTTATCCTGTTCTTGTTTATATGACCTAGCCTATAGTGCAATAAGTAGATATCTGATACACAATCTAATCTAGGGTGCTTGCCAGTAGAATAGACTACATTAACAGATTGTGATAACATATACACACCATTGTTCAAATATCCACAAAAAATAGTAACACCATTTATAATGATATTACAAACTTGTTTCTTTATTGAAATTTCATAATCATTTTTGGCCCGAAGGCCTACAGAAATAACATTTAAAAAGAAACTGGGACAGAAATGACAATCATTAAGAACAACGGTATGGGACTCAAATACAAGTTTCAAGATTCCTAATGCTAGAACTGGAACTGATCTTCTATCTCCAACGTTCAGGAACCTCTCGTCTTGCTCAAATCTCCTACTGACCTGCAATCCCTGCAATGAATTGCAAATATGGTAAGGGCTACCGGTATCCAATACCCAGTCAGTTATATCACAAATAGAAAAATTACAAGGAGTTATCATATAAATACCTTGCCCAGTAACAGCTTGCTTCTTTCTCTGCCTGTTTGGGTCCAGAGAGGCAATGTACTGAGGATAGTTTCTCTTCCAGTGCCCCCACTTCTTGCAAAAGAAGCATTCAGCTTGACTCTTATCGGGCTTGATCTTTCTGGTCTGGTCCTGCACTGATGTCCCAGCCTGAACTTACACCTTCTTCACTTTCTTCTTCTTGTTCTTCTTCTCTTTCTCAAAGGTTGAGAATTAGAAGGCAAACCTTCCACTAAGTTCACCGACTCCTTGTAGAGTTAGTGATCCTTCTCAAAGTTCTGAAGCAACCCTAGAAATCTGTGGTAGTTTACTTCAGGCTTTGTCATTCTATAATGAGTGAGGAATGGGAGATAAGACTTGGGCAGCAAGTTCAGTATTGCATCTTTCCCAAGCTGCTCATGCAAGGAAAAGTCGAGCTTGCTCAAATACTCCATTAGCTTGATCATGTACAATACATGATCAGTGACAGAGGTACCATCCTGTATTTTGGCATTGAAGATGGCACAACTGATCTTGTGCCTCTCCACATCATCGAATGTGCCAAAGGCATCCTCCAACACTTGAAGCATGTCCTTTGGTTGAGCCATCTCAAATCTATGATTGAACTCGTTGCTCATGGCAGCCAACATGATGCAGCGCATCGTGATCCGATCACTGAGCCACTTCTAGTAAGTATCTCTGATTGTTCCACATGCATTGACAGCTGGCTCCTCAGATGAGGATCCATTATCACATATAGGATCCGTTCATGCTCCAGGACTATCTTCAACTTTTGGTACCAGCTATCGAAGTTGGGTTTCACCAACTTATCATTATCCAACAATGATCGGAGCGATAGAAAAGTGGCCATATCTACACAAAAGAAAATCATAACCTAATTAGTAATTGATTCATTAAACCTAAAGATTTAGACTTTACTCAAAAGGTTTCTCCCACTATTTTATTCGAATTGGTAGCTTCTACCTCCAATTCGAGGAATTACCCTAATTCCTTGTGGGTACTAGAATCCACTTAGACTGCACACAAGCCCAACTTTGGTTGGCCAACCCATGTGTTGCTCCTAGATTGATTTTGATGATTACAAAGCAGATTGAAGGGATACAAATAATTTTAAAATGAAAAAGTCCTTATGCTCTTCAAGGGTAAAATCATAATTTTACTAAAATCCTGATTTGATAGTACCATTTGGTAGAACAAATGATTTGAAATCTATTGATAAAAATTTTATTGTGTTTGGACTTATATTTTTGAAGTTATGAAGGTTTGAAGTGCATGAGTCGACTCATGAGTCAACTCATGGCACTGTGAGCTGATTGGCACGCAAAAAAATTCTCCTTGGCACGCTAGTTTTCTGGGTTGGCACGACCTGTGAGTCGACTCATGAGTCGACCCACAAGGCATGAGTCGACTCATGAGTCGACCCCTGCTGATTTGAGCCAAGAATTTCCAGAAACGCATTCTCTGGTTTTTGCAACAGAGGTCGACTCATGAGTCGACCCCTGAAGCATGAGTCGACTCATGAGTCGACCCCTGCGACGGAAAATATCAGCAACACCTATTTTTTTGCCCATTTTAATTGCCTTTTATGCTTCCTAAAATTGCTCTAACGGCTCTTTATCTGCCTAAATTATTTTCTCTTGCTTCTAATGTCATAAAATGCTTTAAATGGTGAAAGAAATTGCAGATTAAATAGCAGATCAAACGTGAAATCAAAAATGAGAAAAATGAAAGAGAGGATCCGAAATCTGCACGAAAAAGCCTGAGATCAACGAAATATCCAAAAAGAAAAAGAGAGAGGATCCACAATCTACAAGAGAGATTGTGAAAGAGAAAAGCAAGAGCATTCAAGAGGATCTTTCAAGCCTATTGTTCAACCTTGATCTAGAGATCTTTCAAAGCTTTCAAGAGATCTTCAATCAACAATCAACCTCTTCTCAAGCATTCGTTCAAGCATTCATCCATCTTGAGAAAATCCGAAAAGGGGTTCTTCATTTGAGTAAAGCTTTTATTGTTATATTCGCTCATTTAAGGAGCTATTATTGTATTAATCTGTGCTTAAAATTTTCTAACTCTTTGTGAGTTTTTGTTCTTGTTTTTGGAGGATTTCCAAAACAAAGAAAGGTTGATCCGAACCTGAAATCGGAGTGTTTTGTGTTTACTTGTACCCGGGAAACAAGTGATCTAGCTTGGGATAGCTAGTGTCGGAGTTTCTGACATTTTGTATTCGGGTTGAATACAAAGGATAGTGGATTGAAATTTTCAAGTAGGAGCTTGGAGAGTGGATGTAGGTGCAAGGTTGGCACCGAACCACTATAAATCCTTATGTTTGTGGTGTGCTTTATCGCTTTACCTTATTTCTTTATTATATCCTTGCAATTCTGCTTCAGGTAATTAATATTGAATTAAAATCTTTGTCTTGTTCATCATATGTTATAAATTAAGTCTAAATTTTTAGAAACCCAATTCACCGCCCCCTCTTGGGTTGCATAGCTGGGCAACACCATGTACATCTAAGGATAGGTTCATAACCAATTGTTTCTCTAAATAATTTTTAGTAATTTTAATTTTTTCTCAGTCCCTAATCAATAGGCTTTGGCATCTACTGAAAAGGTCTGGTTAGGTCCAACAATTAACCTAACCATACTTGGCACATCTAGCCAATGAATGATTAGGCCCAACTTTGGTTGGCTAACCTAACCACTATTTAGAAAGATGCAGTCAAAAAATCATATTATGAATGGGAGGTTATGATCTAGTTATCATTATAACTATTTTATTTTAAAGATCTAATAATTTTAAAAAATTTAATTGATTTAGAAGAGAAGGTCAGATGAACCAGCTTATCATGATCCTCCCACTGGCTTCACCAAGTCAGCTTAAGGGAGACCATTAAAAGGGCTAGTCTAGGAGTACCTAAATCAGTCACACTGATTTACCTAGCTGACATGGGTCAGCTCGAATAGTCAAGTGATCCGATCAAAATATAATTTCACCAAAAGGTCAGGTATGTTTGATCGGTGGGAGGGTCTACCAAAGCTTGCCTTAGACACCATCAGAAATGGCCAAGTAAGCAGGCTGCCAATTAAAAATCACCGGTCTGGTTTACCTTAGACACCAACTGGTTTAATTAGTTTTGATTAGATCAACCTAACAGTTCGTGCTAGACCACTTAGCCAAGAATCAAGTCCATTTGGTTCTCGTTAAAGACATGGACTTGACCAACTACAACTATTATAATTGATTTAGAGAATCTTTGACCTAATCTAAGACAACAATTGATTAGATTTAGTCAATTTTCTAATTAAATCTATTTTTAATCTCACCTTAGGTCTAACCCAATTAATGGACCTAATATTCACTAACCCATTAACCCAATGTATTATGGTTTGTGTCTTTAGATTCTTCAATTCACAATCCTAGAATCTAATCAAACAACTTCTTAATTCTCAATTAAGTTTTGGACTGAGGGTTGGGGTTCGACTTTTCGAAAATAATTTTTATATTTATAAAATATTTTTACAACATGATTCTACCAACCATGTTGTATGTTTGATTCATAATCAAAATGCAAATGAAATAAGCATGAAACTACTTTAGATCTAATATAAACAGGTTCATGTAATTGAAATAATTTCAACTTTAAACTGCGCAAATTTACTAGACAAATATGTGATGGTTCTTTGTGCGAGAATTATTAACAAAGAGATTTTATTTTAGATTTAAATATCTTTAAATCTAATAAATCATAAATTTAATCTAGATCACTGAAGGAACCAGATCTAGGGTTTCAGGATTAGATCTTGAAACTTTTTCAAGATCAGGCAGCAGAAGACTAAAATAAATCAAACTTTATTTTTTAAAATTAGAAAATCTCTAGATCTAAGATTCTATTACATAATTATTACATAATATTAAATCAAAAATTAAAATATATAGAGCATGAACTACATGTTGATCATATCAACATGTTTTTATACTACATCTAATGTATGTATTAAATAATAGATCAGATCTATTACCTTGCAAGTTAGACATTCTAACCTTGCTAATCTGGGCTTGAGGATGATATTGTAAACCGCACATGCATCCGATCTCTAGGAGTCATCCATACGAGCCCATGAATCTCAACCAGAAGTCTTGCTTCAGGAAATCAACACAGTATGCTAGTACTGCGCTGATCCTTCTTCAATGATTGATCAGGTGCCTCCTTCTTCTTGATTTAGTCTCTTCTAAAGATGAAAAGTAGGAGAAGTTTTAGATCTGAGACACTCTCAGAAAACTCAAGATGGAGGAAGGGAAGAGATGAAACTAACAACCCTAGAAGAAGACCCTCTTCTTCTTCTCTTTACTCTCTCCTAGACATCTTGTCCTGTGTCTATTATATCTCCATAACCCAAAGGTCTTTCTCTCTAATTTTTGGATGCCCCAAAGGTCTTTCAAATCTCTATGTTTTTCAAAAATTTCATGAAGAAACTCATTTTATAGAGAGAGATATGATAGAGTCCTTGTCTAGATCAAATACCTAGTCAAGGCTTATCCAAACATGGCAAGATAAGGGGCACCCAACTCTTGGGTGCCTCTTCCTTATTTTCATGCATGGACCACCAGAAAAGGGTGCACAATATGTGCCCTAAAATCCACAAAAATCTCATAAAAAATCTAAGTAAATTCAATACAAAAAAGAAAGAGTTTTGGATTTCTAAAACTCTATCTCATAGAATTTGAAATCCAAACTTATTCCTACTTTGATTTGATCCACAACCACTTTCCATGTATGAAAGAAGAGAGAAAATCTTTTGAATGTGGGAAAGACTTGGGAGAGGACTTTTGTTGCACAAAATAAGAGGGGATTGGCGTGGAATAAGAGAGAGGGTGGGGGGGGGCTTATGTGGCGCAAGGTGGAATCCTAGTCTTACTAGGATTCTATCTTATGACTTGTTTTAATTTGGTTTCTCAAACCAAATCAAACCAAAATTAGATCAACTCAATTAAAATAAATTTTAACCTAATTAAGAATCTAATTTAATTAGATTAAATTAGATTTAAATTTAATTTAATTTTTTAATCAAATTAGAAATTAGGTTGACCCAAGTCCTAATTGAACTAGGACTAATTTTTTTCTTGCACTTGGCTTATCCAATAAACTAATTGGATTTGATCTAATCAAGCCCAAACTAAATCTAATTAAATCATATTCAATTAGACTTAATCTCAGCCCATTGGCTTAATCAAATTAAGCCAATTAGTAATCGAATTCTAATCGATCCTCTTGCAACACTTGCACTAGGTTAAATGTCAATCATATTGATCATTTAATCCTAGAAGGATTCTTAATCGTTGATCAACCATCCGATCGAATCATGAACTCTAATGTGTGTGACCTCATAGGTCCGAACCTAAGTCAGTAGTATAAAAATAAATTTTTATACCAATCGAAGTGACCATCTAGCAATGTTATCCGACGATCGGATAGGTCGAATGTGTAGAACAACATCCTTAGAACCCATACGGATATAGTTTCCATATAATTCATCTCCTTGACTAAAATGATTATAGGATACCTCAGAGTTCAACTGTCAACTCTGATCAGATTGTCCACATTGTATTTCAAAATATCAAATCCATCTGATGGATAATCCTAGCCAAGGTTTTGCTAATTGAAATACAGTGACTCATTCTTCTCCAACTCTTGGAGTGGTCAATCCCATCTCGATCACACTCTGACTTCGCAAGTACTTGACTTTGCCTAGAAGCCTTCTGTCACTGAATTAGAAATTCAGTTAGTCCAGTACCAAAGCACAGTGAGTTGCTTGCAAGTCACTGAGGTGATCTCAGGTCTAAGGGACATTTATACTTATATCCCATCAGAGACATTCTCGATAGTAGAATGCTCTAAAGTTGGTCACGTTCAATGATGATGTACCCTTATATCTTACCTGTATGCCATACCAGTGTCTCCACACTCCTTGGTTAAGAGGACAACCAACCCATATGGCATACAGCGACCTATGCTTGATAGAAGCTGTCTTCCTTATTAACAGCCTATCATTTGGTCGTGAGTAGTTTTAAGGACTAATCGATAAATCTTCTCTTTATCAAATCTGAATAGTCCTAAGGACTTCATCATAACAACGGAGTTCATTAGAAGATGAAAGCTTACGATGAAAATACCAAATATATTTTATTTATTAACAAATCAATTATCATACAAGATTGTTTAATCGTCAACAGGCTGATGATTGATTTTTGGGATATATTTTCTAACAATCACTTCTAACAAATTTATGATTAAAGATAGATCTACACAAACTTGGATAACCTTTGCACTATAAGGGGTAAACCTTACAGCAGGACAACCTACAGTTCGTGATTGATCTAAAAATTTTAATTTCAGATTTAACAATCAGATTATAAATTAGATCTAATCTAAAAAATAATCTAAGCATATATAAATAATCATATAATAAATAACCCTAGGCTCTGATACCAATTCAAGAAACCAGATCTAGGGTTTCAGGGTTAGATCTTGAAATTTTTTCAAGATCAGACAGTGGAAGACTAAAATAAATCAAAATTTATCTTATCAAATTAGAGAATCCCTAGATCTAAGAATCTATTACATGATTGTTACGTGATATTAAATCAAAAATTAAAATATAAAGAGCAAGAACTACATGTTGATCATATCAACATGTTTCTATATTACATCTAATGTATGTAAAATATAATAGATCAGATCTATTACCTTACAAGTTAGATGTTCTAACTTTACTGATCCAGACTTGAGGATGATGTTGCAAGCCACACACATATTGGCCTCTAGGAGTCGTCCACACGAGCCCACGAATCATGATCAGAAGTCTTGGTCCAGGAAATCAGCACAGTATACTAGTACTGTGCTGATCCTTCTTCGATGGTCGATCAGATGCCTCTTTCTTCTTGATTTGGACTCTTTCAAAGATGAGAAGTAGGAGAAGGAGTTTTAGATATGAGATGCTCTCAAAAAACTCACAGATGGAGGAAGGAAAGAGGTGAACTCAGCAACCCTAGAAGAAGACCCTCTTCTTCTTCTCTTTGCTCTAACCCAGACACTTAGTTTTGTGTCTATTATATCTCCACGCTCCAACACTCTTTCTCCATAATTTTTACATATCCCAAAGGTCTCTCAATTCTCTATAATTCACAAAAATCTTAAGAAGAAATTCATCTTAAATAATGAGATATAAAGAATCCTTGTCTAGGTCAAATACCTAGTCAAAGAAAATCCAAACAGGGCAAGACAAGGGGTGCCCAACTCATGGGCGCCCCCTCTTTCTTTTTCTGCCATGGACCATTAAAAAAGAGCACACAATATATACCATAAAAGTCATAAATATCTCAAAAAAATCTGAATAAAATCAGTGCTATGAGGAAAGAGTTTTGGTTTCCTAAAATTTTATCTCATAGAATTTGAAATCCAAACTAATTCCTTCTTTGACTTGGTCCACAACCACATTCCATGTAAGAGAGAAAGAGTGGAAAGCTTTGGGCATATGTGAAGGCTTGGGAGAGAAGGTTTTGTCACACAAAATAAGAGAGAGTGGGCATAGGGGGCATAGGTGGCGCAAGGTGGAATCCTAGTCTTACTAGGATTCAATCTATAACTTGTTCAAATTTGATTTCTCAAATCAAATCAAACCAAAAGCAAATCAACCCAATTAAAAATTTAATTTAATCAAATTAAATTAAATTTAAATTTTATTTAATTTTTTAATTAAATTAGAAATTAGGTTGACCTAAGTCCTAATTGAACTAGGACTAGTTTTTCCTTGCACTTGGCTTATCCAATAAACCAATTGGACTTGATCCAATCAAGCCCAAACCAAATCTAATTAAATCATATTTAATTAGACTTAATCTCAGCCCATTGGATTAATCAAATTAAGCCAATTAGTAATCAAATTGCTAATCGATCCTCCTGCAATACTTGCACTAGGTTAAATGTCAATCGTATTGATCGTTTAACCCTAGAACGATTCTTAATCGTTGATCAACCATCCGATCAGATTATGAACTCTAATGTGTGTGACCTCATAGGTCTGAACCTAAGCTGATAGTATAAAAATAAATTTTTATACTAATCAAAGTGATCATTTAGCAATAGTACCCGACGGTCGGATAGGTCGAATGTGTAGAACAACATCCTTAGAACCCATACGGATATAGTTTTCATATCATTCATCCCCTTGACCAAAATGCTCATAGGATACCTCAGAGTTTAACTATCAACTCTGATCAGGTTGTCCACATTGTATTTCAAAATATCAAATTCATCTGATGGATTATCCTAGCCAAGATTTTGCTAAATTGAAATACAGCGACTCATTCTTCTCCAACTCTTGGAGTGGTCAATCCCATCTTGATCACACTCTGACTTTGCAAGTACTTGACTGTGCCCAGAAGCTTTCCATCACTGAATTAAAAATTTAGTTAGTCCAGTACCAAAGCACAGTGAGTTGCTTACAAGTCACTGAGGCGATCTCAGGTCTAAGGGACACTTATATCTATATCCCATCAGAGACATTCTCGACAGCAGAATGCTCTGGAGTTGGTCACGTTCAATGATGATGTACCCTTATATCTCATCTGTATACCATATCAGTGTCTCTACACTCCTTGGTTAAGAGGACAACCAACCCATATGGCCTACAGCGACCTATGCTCGATAGAAGCTGTCGTCCTTATTAACAGCCTATCATTTGGTCGTGAATAGTTTTAAGAATTAATCGATAAATCCTCTCTTTATTGAACCTAAATAGTCCTAAGAACTTCATCACAACAACAGAGTTCATTAGAAGATGAAAACTTATGATAAAAATATCAAAAATATATTTTATTTATTAACAAATCAGTTATAATATAAGGTTGCTCAACCGTCAACAGGTTGACGATTGGCTTTTGGGACATATTTTCCAACAGCTGGACCTAGGATGGACATTGGGGTTGCACTGCACAAGCCCAAAAGGAATGTCAGACAATCGAAATGATATGGCTTCGAGGAGACATTATCATATACCCTGGTGATAGCGAATGGAGACCCCTATACCTACAAGGAGGCCATAGAGTGCTAGGACAGAGAGAGGTGGATCTAAGCAATGTCTAAGGAGATGCAGTCTCTCCATAAGAATGAGATGTGACGATTGGTGCAGTTGCCACTAGGGAAGAAATCTATTGGTTGCAAATGGGTTTACCAATGCAAGGAGGGGCCTTCGGAGTGAGGAGATATCAGGTACAAGGTGAGGCTAGTGGCTAAAGGATACTCCCAGAAGGAAGACATCGACTTTAGTGAGATTTTCTCTCTTGTCTTTAGACATACTTCCATCAAGATGTTGCTGAGCATCTAGCAACTCAACACTTGAAGCTGGAGCAGATGGATGTCAAGACGACATTCCTCTATGGGCATCAAGAGGAAAGCATCTATATGGAGCAGCCACCTGGGTTGCAAGAGTCAAGAGCAAAAGAAAAGGTCTGTTTGCTGCAAAAATTGCTGTATGGGTTGAAGCAGTTGCTGAGGCAATGATACAAGCAATTTGATTCTTATGTGAGGAGTATCAGACTTTTCAGGTGCAAGTATGACTCTTGTGTTTATGTTCGATCTTTAGAGGATGGGTCTAGGGTGTTTCTACTTTTGTATGTGGATGACATGCTTATAGCATGCAAGAGTAGGAAGGTTGTGCAGGAACTGAAGGCAGCCTTGTCTCGAGAGTTTGAGATGAAGGATTTGGAGCCTGTGAGGAAGATCTTAGGCATAAAAATTTTTAGAGATAGAGCCAAAAAGGTGCTGCATTTATCTCAAGGAGGCTACATTAAGAAGGTCTTGGAGAGGTTCAGGATGAAGGAAGTAAAACTGGCGGAGCTGCCACTTGCCGGGCACTTCAGACTCTCGAAGATGATGTCACCACAGACTGAGGTGGAGGCTTAGGAGATAGAGAGAGTACCATATGTCTCTAGTGTAGGAAGCCTTATGTACGTCATGGTATGTTGTAGGCTGGATATCGCCCACGCAGTGAGCTAGATCAGCAGGTTCATGGCGCAGCCTGGTAGGGAGCACTGGCGAGCACTGAAGGAGATCTTCAGGTACTTGGCAGGTACTGTTGGAGTCGACATCTGCTACAGATAGTGAGGAGGTGTTGAGGGACTCTCCAACACATCCAAGGAGGCTTGGGGGCTGATAGGAGGGTTTGTGGATGCTGATTTTGGTGGAGATGTGGACACTCGACGATCGATGATAGGTTTTGGATTCAGCCTGTTTGGAGGTCCAGTTCATGGAGATTATGCTTGCAGCCCATCATGGCCTTATTGACCATTGAGGCAGAGTATATTGATATTACGGAGGCAGTGAAGGAGGCCCTATGGCTGAAGGGTTTGGTGTTGGAGATGGGCCTTGCACAGGAGGCCGTCAGGGTGTACTATGACAGTCAAAGTGTACTGTTACTTGTATAGAACTCTGTCTACCATACGAAGATGAAGCACATCGATATTAGACATCACCGGATTAGAGAGCTTGTGGAAGAAGGTGTGGTAGAGCTGATGAAGGTTTACACCAAGAAGAATCTAGCGGATGCACTGACGAAGGTTCTTCTACGGGACAGCTTTCGAAGATGTGTGACACTGATGTGCTTGATGGATAGGATGGAGTTGGCTGAGGCCTTGGGGCATCAAGATGAAGATTGTTGGACCTCATATGATACTTTCAAGGCTCAGGAGACCAAGGCTAAGGCCAAGGTCCAAAGTTCATGAGGTGCTCATGAGGTTTCTAGGACTAGTTTGGGTCCTAGGACGAAAGGCTGTCAGCCTTTCGGGTCTTGAGGTTCAAGAGACTTGAGCCTCAAGGGGCTAACTTGTTTTGGGCTAGATTTGAGTCCTAGGTAGATGAGATTTGTTCAAATCATAGGTGTACATGGGTTTGGGTTAGCACAAATCTCATATCAAGTTAGCCAATGGAGTTTTGTGGTTGGGTCACATTGACCTTGTATAAATACTTTTGTATTTATGTTTTGTATGAAAGGGTTCAATTAATAAAATTATTTTCTCTCAAAACTCTTTCTCTCTTCCTTCCTTTCCCCCTCTCTCTCTGGCCTTCTCCACACCCTAGAACCAAAAAACCTAGGATTTCTTGGCCGCCAACCCAAAAAGGAAAGAAAGGAACCAGCGCTGCCTCTTTTGCATGCCCTTGTTTTGAGCGCCCCCTCTTGGCCATCCAAGAGAAGTTTCAGGTCCTAATTTTTTTGATTTTGAAGGCTTCATCAAGTGTGCTTCTAGATCTTAAAAGGTAGTTTTCAGATTTGATGGAGAAGGAGTTCAAATTGAAGAAAGAAATCCTGCCGACAGGATTTACAAGGCTACTGCAACCAGAAAGGCTGTTCTTCTTCAACGTGTTTCATCCCCTTCCAGAGAATTTTCTTCATTGATCTCCTGGTGGGAGGTACCACCTGGAAATGTGGCACAACATTGATTTGATTAGAATTTTATCATATTTGGGATCTAATTGGATTGGATTCAGATTAATCTAATTGGTTTAACCTAATTTGATTAGATTAGAGACTTAATTGGATAATCTTTAAAGAGTCCAAATCAACTTGGACTCTTCCTCACCCTAGCCGACTACCCATGTGATGCCGCCCACCTTTTCCAATGCCAATTTCAGATTGGCATGATGGATCTCCACCCTAATAAGTCTTGTCGTCCACTCTTGATGGGGATCAAGAGTTTGGATCAATTGGTTGATCCAATCGAATTCAAATCTAATTTGAATTCGAGTGAAGATAAGAAATCTGTTCTCATCCAAACACCTCCATGCTACATTTATATAAACCCCTGATTTTTGTAGGACAAAGATTAGAAGATCAAGTTATAGAGATCATTGAGAGATCATTGAGGCTAGGGTTTTGGGGCGTGAGGTCTTGGGTTGGGCGGCCATCATTGGCTTGTGATTATAGAGAAGAACTTCCTCCTCTTGGGTGAGCATCCTAGAAAATTGATCTAGGGTTTTGGGAGAGGGAATATTTAAGAGAGAAAGAGTTCTTCTCTCCTTCTTCCTGCATCATATATTCCTCCTAATCCATCATCAGATCTAGAGGAGTTCGGGACATCGAAATACGAAAGATAGATCAGCCATCCAGAAGTCGTTACGTGAGCTAGCACTCTCAAGATGACAGATCAGCACAGGACTTTGAGTGGATCACCTGTAGAGGCCGGACATCCTATGTGGCTATGAGCAAACTTCAAGTCCATGAATTTTAGATGCAGAGTCCTTCTACCTGCATAAAGGTATCGAGTTTTAAACTTGATAGATGCGTAGATTAGATCAATGATCACATATTTGATATGTCATATGTGTAGATTTTTTTTTTCAGATCATGTACATGCATTATATCATGTTATAGATCCTAGGGTAGGTATTAAGATTAGATCTTAAGCATGTAATATAGATTAAACAGTTTAATATAATTTTCTACTGCATAAAAAAAATTTAAAATACATGCTATGTGCCTGCCAGTTTTTCAATAGTATCTAATACCTCAAAATCAAAGCTGAAGCACTCAATGATAAATTAGCCTGTATCATATACAAACCTTCAGCAAATACAATATTTGCATTCTGCTAGTGCTTCACACTTGCAAGGCAGTTTTTGTAACTTCCTTTCCAATGCTCAATATTGCTACAACAGAAATAGGTACCTATGACAGAGGCATTTTTTGTCTTGTTCTCCTCAATGATGCTATCCAGAAAGAAAGAATTAAGGAGCTTTTATAGGATCAAATCCAAGCTTAACTCACCATTCATGACAAGAACCTAATTAATCTAATCACATGATCAAGTCAATTAGGATTCACTTGATAGTCATACTGTCATCCCACCATATCTTATATGCAGTACTTTCCTCCTCTATAGCATCATTTCCAATTGGATCAGTATTAGGAGCATCAAGGATATAGAAGATTTTCTCCTAGATGAGAAGTATTCTCAGGTTCCTGAACTACTCTATATAGTTTGGTTCAGTCAATTAATTAGCAGTGATGAAAGATAGCGTCCTACAAGCCAATCGTATGGGGATGCGAAGGAACTTTTCTGTGATATCTTCCTACTCATTTGCATGACATTAGTTTTTTTTATTTATAAGGTATTATATTTTATCATTTGCTGCATCATATTTTTGTGATTATGATAAATCTCACAAATTAAGATAATGATTTTAGGACCACGATGAGATCATGCAGTGAGACCTAAAATCTTGATAGCTTCAATCTAAAATATTTTTAGTTGTTGGATCATCGAGTTAGAGATCGATGATGTCGGTAAGACTGGTATATCCTATGTATGCTCGATGGAGAGGATCGTTGATCTCACAATCACTTGTATGGTGACACTAATATAAGGATGTAGGTGCTCATTAGAGAATGAGTTCACTGAATTGACCTACAAGAAGAATATCTCTGATGGAGCCTTACAGCATGTCAACAGATGGTTCTCCAGTGAGAGTGGTGCATGTGATCTTTTGACTTGAGATCATCATGGTACCTTGTGTACATGGACTCTTACTTTGATTTATTCTTTAGCACACCACTTTGAGATGTGTGTTGGATATTTTGGGTATGGTGAAGTGTGTATGGAGGTTGTAAGTGATCAATAAGAAATCGATCACTCTTTATAGGAGGAGAGAACATCCTATGTGATTTCATAGGATGATGACTCTAAGAGTCTCTGACTAGAGTAGGGATAAACAGTAGAAATAGTTTTTACTGATTCATCAATCGAGTCATCATCATCGGATCGAGATACATATGGATAGGTATTTGGGTTTGATACATTTTTATACCCATAACTTTTTCGAGATGTTATGTCATCAAAGGATTGAATTGCATGATAACTCACCATGGAAGGATAATTT
The DNA here is from genome assembly GCF_000442705.2 of Elaeis guineensis. Taxonomy (NCBI): domain Eukaryota; kingdom Viridiplantae; phylum Streptophyta; class Magnoliopsida; order Arecales; family Arecaceae; genus Elaeis; species Elaeis guineensis. The sequence continues at coordinate 55,023,519 of NC_025993.2, forward strand.
TGATATTTTTATCAAATTTTAAATCTTTTAGGTAGTCATGACACATTACTAGATATCAATTTTGACTTGTAGACTCATCAAAATTAAAAGAGTTTAATTCTAAAATCAATTAGGAAGAGTCCTAGTTGATTAGGACTCTTGAGCTGATCTAATGTAATCGGATTAGGATTATATTATGAGTCTGGATCCACTGCTGACTAGATTTAAAATCCAATGGGTCACACACAATAGAGATTTGATTTTGATCTAACTATTTGGATTTATTGTAAATCTAATGGGTTAATTGAATTGCTAGCACATGAATTGACTCAGGGTTCAGTGTAAATGTGTTTGTGCTAACTCTTTACTTGTTGCCTTTACCTAATGTGATTGAGTTTGAACCATCTAATTGTTAGGTGGTTTATCTAATTTTTATTGGAAGAGTCCCATGTGAATCAGTCTTCTCCATGCCAAAATGCCATGCACAAAAATTAATCTCCACCCCATTTAATTTGGCATTAAAGAAGGAGAGTCCTTCTTTCACACTTCTCTTAAATTCCTTACATGTTCCACACGTCCCTTAATTTTGTGCGCCATCAGATGGCCCCTTGGGATATGTGGGTGTGGAAGAGGAGAAGGAGTCCTTCTTTGGGAAGGAACTCCATGCCAAAATAAATTGGGACACCTCATGTTTTGTGCGAAGAATTGGAAGAGTCCATTTCATGTTGGACTCTTAGTTCCTTCCTTTAATTTCAAGTGTTCTCTTAATCCCACACACCATCTGATGACCATTGGGATATATTGGTGTGAAAGAGGAGGAAGAGTCCTTCTCTAGTAAGGAACTCCATGCCACAAAATAAATGAGACACCTCTTTCATATATGCATTGAAATATGTAAGAGTGTTTATGGTTTTGGACTCTTAATTTCTCATGCGCTCCCTTAATTCCATGTGCCATAAGATGGCATCTAGATTTTTTTATGTAGAGGAAGAGTCCTTCTGTAGATAAAACACTTCTTATTCCATGCCTTAATGCTTTGGATTCTATGCAAAAAATTAATTCTATGCGTGTAAGAATTAAGGGACGCCAAGAGTTGGTGCCTCTTGGAATAATATGTGGCGCCCCTTCATACCTTATATAAGGGGTATCCCATATGGCATAAAATCTGATCCAAGAGTTGTTTAGGCATGGGATTAGATGAGGATAAGTTAGAAAAATCTGAAGTAAAAAAGAAAAGAAAAAGGGAAAGAAAAATAGAATTGGTTGGTTTTGATTTGAATTCAAATTAGTTTGAATTTTAACTTAAAACTTTATCCATATCCTTCCACACGTTGACTGCTTTTGAAGGGTCTATTGTGCATGAGGAAAAGAGGTCTTTCTAACTAATTTTCATACCTATTTTTCTATAATAAGTCCCTCTTTAAGTTAGATAAAGATGAGAAAAAGTTGGAGTCGAATTGAAATTCAAAAGAGTTTGAATTGCAACAAACTCCAGCCCTTATCCTATTTTATCTGATTTATGCGACAACCATAAAAAGGCCATAATTTTGTATGCCAAAAGAAGAGAGCTCTTCACCATGAGATACCAGAGAGAAATAGGGTCAAAAACACTTCTTTGGGATATGAGGATTGGATGGGTTTCCTTCCTCCTTGGCATGAACAAAAGAGGAGACCGTTCTCCTCTTGGGTGAGAGACCTAAAACTGTTTTAGATTTTTGGGTGAGGAAAAAGTCAAAGAGAAGAGAGTCTTTATCTAAATTTTCTCCACCATCCAGCATCCTTCTTTGATCCATCTTCGATATCAGAAAGGTTCAAGGTGATCAAAGAAGGAGATCAAGTTAGATCTGCCATCAGAAGCTGACTACGCGAGCTAGCACTCGCGTGGAGGGCTGATCGGTCTGAGGGGCTTCATGTGGACCATCCGTAGAGGTCGGATGCTTGTATGATTGCTCGACATCAGTGAGAGCTTCGAATCATGCTTACCAATAGTGGAGATCATTAACCCACAAAAAAGTGATGAGTTCTGAACTCTACCGACATAATCTGAAGGTTAGATCAAATTCAGGGCATCGATGTGATCGATGTAATTTTTTATTTTATTTCAAATTTTATATGTGAATTTTTCTTATCATAGATTCTTATTGGTAGTTTAGATCTAATCTAAGATATATTTATAAGATTAAAATATTTAATCTTTTATTATTCTGCTGTAAAATTTTAAAAATATATGCTTTGAACAACCCATTTTTTCTTCATATAGGTTATCCTAAAGAGTAGTATGTGATACTGCTTCTACCACCCTACTGGACAAAAGGTGTTTTGTTAGTAGGTATGTCACATTTTTTTAAAAAAAAATTTTCTTAAAAGGGGATAGTAGGAGGATAATTGAACTTGATAAGTTCAAGACCGATAAACTATTCCATTATAACCTGTGAAATTTTCACAAGTTGATCCTCGACCAAATGTGCTCATTGATGAGGCATAACCATGAGACACACCTCCTTACCGAAGGTCAATCCGAGTGTGTAATGTATGACTCAAATATGGATTTATCATTGAGAATGATGATACACCATACATTATTGAGAATGATATTTTCTTGACTTATTTGGAGATAATCATGAGTAGAGACTTTGACAGATGGCTTAAAACTATGACATCCGAAATGAACTCCCAGTACATCAACCAAGTATGGACTATAGTTGAAGCACTTATGGGTATGACCCAACAGGTTACTATTAGGAATGTCAATCCAGATTTTTGCTATTGCCACACACCATCTAGAGAATTTATCTCTAGTGGGATGGTAAATACATTTATGGACTAAAAGTAGGTATTGAGGAGTAGGTACTTCTATTTTTGATGAGATAGTCAAAATATTTGACTTTATCAAATATAAATGAACCATGTGTGTGTGCAAGAAGATAAGTGGGTGTCCCATTAACTTCTTGATTATGTATGTGGGTGACATACAGCATATTGAGAAGGTAGCCTGATATTGCACTCGATTAATGATATGCTTATCACAAAAGTTTTCATGGAAAAAGATTTAGATTAAGCATCCAATATACTAAACATCTATAGGGATAGATGTAAGTGGATGCTCGACTTGTCCCAGTCTAGGTACATAAAATTTATATTGAAGGAGTTCAACATGAATGGGTGTAAAAGAATTTACTTACCAATATATTCAATGTACCTAGTCTGATATGATTTATGCTTTATGCATAATCATTGATTTCGGACAGATCCAAGATAGGATCTTTTGAAAATCATGAAAAGTATTCTCAAAGTACTTGAGAAGTACTAAAGAGATAGTGAATTGAAAGAGTTTTAAACAGCAAACTGTGTTTGACTCAGTTAATTACTATTAGTAAAGATTGCTAAAGAAAGTTACCAGATGAAAGGTTCATCACTAAGTTAGGTGTGATCTCACTAGGTACCCACGTACATCCTAGGAACTTTCACCTCATTCATGATTTGATCATAAAATGAGTTCATATAAAGAATAATATAATAGGACCAATTCATTAAGCTTTACACAACAACAGTGTGTTCGTCATCCTAATTGCATGGGCATCAGGTATAGGGGCGATTGGCTTTAGTGCAAGTGAGAGATTGAAAAAATAGTACGCTACAAGCCAATTGCATGGGGATGTAGAGAGATTTTTCTATGATATCTTCCTACTCATTTGCATGACGTTAGTTATTTTTATTTATGAGGTATTGTGTTTTATCATTTGCTGCATCATACTTTTATGATTATAATAAACTCCATAGTTTAGGGCAATAATTTTAGGGTCATGATGAGATCATGTCAGCGAGACCTAAAATCTTGATAGCTCTAATCTAAAATATTTTCAATCGTTGGATCATCGAGTCAGAGATCAATGATATCGGTAAGACTGGTACATCCTATATATTTTTGATGGAGAGGATGATTGATCTCACAATCACTAATGTGGTGACACTAATACAAGGATGTAAATACTCATTAGAGAATGAGTTCACTGAACCAACCCACAGAAAAAATATTTGATGGAGCCTTACAGCATGTCAGCAGATGGTTCTTCAGTGAGAGTGGTGCATGTGATCCTCTGATTTGAGATCACCATGGTACCTTATGTACATGAACCCTTACTTTGGTTTATTCCATAGCACACCACTTTGAGATGTGTGTGGGATATTCTGGATATAGTGAAGTGTACATGGAGGTTGTTAGTGGTCAATAAGAAATCGGTCACTCCTTGTAGGAGGAGAGAACATCCTATGTGATCTTATAGGATGATGACTCTGAGAGTCTCTGGCCAGAGGAGGAATAAACAGTAAAAATAATTTTTATTGATTTATCAATCACATCATATCATCAAAATCAAGATATATATGGATAGATATTTAGGTTTGATATATTTTCATACCCATGGTCTTTTCGAGATATTGTGTGATCGAAGGATTGAATTGCACGGTAACTCACCACGAAAGGATAATTTTGGTATTTCTATCAAATTTCAAATCTTTCAGATGTCATTATACGTTGCTAGATGTCAATCTTGACTTGTAGACTTATCAGAATTAAAAGAATTTAATTTGAGAATCAATTAGGAAGAGTCCTAGTTGATTAAGACTCTTGAGCTGACCTAATCTAATCGGATTAGGGTTATGTCATGAGTCTGGATCCACTGCTGGCTAGATTTGAAACCCAATAGGTCACACACAATAAGAATTTAATCTTGATCCAATCTATTTGGATTTATTAGAAATTCAATGGGTTAATTGAATTGCTAGCATATGAATTAACTTAAGTTCCTAATTGGGTTCAGTGCAATTATGTTTGTGCTAATTCTTTATTTGTTGCCTTGACCTAATATGATTGGATTTGAATCATCTAATTGTTAAGTTGTTTATCTAATTTTTATTGAAAGAGTTCCATGTGAATCAGCCTTCTCCATGCTAAAATGTCATGCACAAAAATTAATCCCCGCCCTATTTAATTTTGGCGTTAAAGAAGGAGAGTCCTTCTTTCACACTTCTCTTAAATTCCTTACATGTTCCACACGTCCCTTAATTTTGTGCACCATCAGATGGTGCCTTGGGATATGTAGGTGTGGAAGAGGAGGAGTCCTTCTCTGGGAAGGAACTCCATGCCAAAATAAATTGGGATGCCTCATATTTTGTGCGATGAATTGGAAGAGTACATTTCATGTTGGACTCTTAGTTCCTTCCTTTAATTTCAAGCGTTCTCTTAATCCCACGCGCCATCTGATGACCATTGGGATATGTTGGCATGAAAGAGGAGGAAGATTCCTTCTCTGGTAAAGAACTCCACACCACAAAATAAATGAGACGCCCCTTTCATATATGCATGGAAATATGTAAGAGTCTTTATGGTTTTGGACTCTTAGTTTCTCACGCACTCTCTTAATTTCACATGCCATAAGATGGTGTCCAGATTCTTTTATATGGAGGAAGATCCTTCTACAGATAAAACACTTCTTATTTCATATCTTAATACTTTAGATTTCATGCAAAAAATTAATTCTATGCATGTAAGAATTAAGGGACGCCAAGAGTTGGTGCCCCTTGGAATAATATGTGGCGCCCCTTCAGACCTTATATAAGGGGCATCCCATATGGCATAAAATCTGATCCAAGAGTTGTTTAGGCATGGGATTAGATGAAGATAAGTTAGAAAAAATCTGAAGTGAAAAAGAAAAGAAAAAGGGAAAGAAAAATAGAAAGAAAGGTGAGAGAGAAAATGGAAAGCATGAGATGCTTGTCCAAAAAAAAAAAAGATTATTCATGTGTTAAACTTATAATCTGATTTATGTATGGTGAGATCTTTTGAGGAAAGATTTCTAGAGAGGTCATAGTGGAGGTCTCGAAGGTATATAAGTGATGGTGCAATCCATTCTTGCGAAGGACGATCGGTAGCAAGCTTGCGAAGAAGGCCGCAGCATCATATCAAATTGGGAAGGGCCCTGATTAGTCCCGTGTGGATCACCTTTGGAGGGCTTCTACTTTGAAATCTTATGGGGATCTCGAGATTACCAGTTCATAATCTTCATGATAGTATTTGACTTTTGATCTTCTCTTATTATGCATGCTTATGATATTTGATTGCAATCATCAAGGTGTTCCTAGGGCTTTTGAGTTTCGGTACTCTAGTTTAGTTGTTAAACCTTGTTTTCAATTGTTGAATGCTTGTAAAAATTTTTAAAATTTGTATTCTATTGTGTCATTTGAATCCAATAGTGGTATCAGAGTCACCCTTGATTGATTCAATCAAATTTCATATTATTTTTGTGATATGGATTAGATCCAGTTCAAACTATGTCAAAATCAGATTTTTTGATTAATATTTACTTGATGTTCTTAATGCATTTTTGTTTATGGTAAAGTGTTATCAATCCATATTCAAACCTTGGATATGAAATTCTATGGTCTTTGAACTTGTGATATAAATTTAAGATTAGATCCCATAATCTAATATTTGATGGAATTGAAATCCAGTGCATGTGATGTGCGGAGCCTTGGAATATTACATATGGATGTACATTGCTAAGACTTTGGGTTTTTGCATTTAATGCATCTACCTAAGATCCAAGGACCGACCATCATGTTATTGGACACTTACCATTGTGGATCAGCCATCTTGGTTATTACCCGAGGTATGTTAGGGCCGAAAAATATTGGATCATGGAAAGAAAGCATCAGACATGGATTAGAGTTTTTGCCAATGGATTTGTTTAACTATAATTCATTATTCTAATATGATTAGAGTTAATGATTATAGATTAAATCAAATTCATAGTTCTAATTTGATTAAAAATCTTGTTTAATTTAGGTTGATCAAATTGTTTTTGATCTAATTTGATTAGGGTTTGAGTCATGGTTGATCGAATCTATGCTTACTTAATTGATTTAAGTTATCTTAAGAATTGATTAACTCAACTCAAATGAATGATAAATGATTGACTTAAAATTAAATTTGGGTCAAGAGTTGAACTCGAATCAAAAATCTTAGTTGGATCTTATGATCATAAATTTAAACATCTTTATTGACATGTGTATGAATGATATCACAATAAAAATAACATGAGTAGTTTGTTATAATATCTTATAATTGTTATAAAAAAGCATATTGAGTGGTTATGACTATGGTACATCCATGTGATGGATGTATGCATGAATATTTTCATATTGACTGATTATATAAATTCATCTACAAGAGTTGCAATAGGAGTTGGGTTCCTCTGATGCATTGTATTATTAGTTGAACCTTTCTTCCGTTTATTCTCAACTGTTGATTAAAATTTTTACATGTTGATATAAAATTATAAAAAAAAATTATTTGAGAATGGATAGAAATTGTTTCTTTCTATTTTTAAATAAAGATTAAGCATTCATAGTAGACTTCATAGAAATAAAGACTAGACTACTAAGCAATTGGAGAGTAAAGGCGTATTTAGATTGACAATGAGATGGTTCAATCAATGATGCACCTAGGGCTAGACCCATAGATCATCCTGTGGCTCAGATGATTTTTATGAAGTCTATAACCATTAGGTTTCTTTTTTATGCTCTTACTTGCTGGTAGTTACAAATTAGAATTTAAATTGCATATGATGCATGTATATATTTAGGATGTGCATGAGACCTAAGTCCCTCATCTAAATTATATTAAGTTATAATGGCGAAGTACTAAGAACACTACCCATACTTTCCTTCATGCTAAGCCTGTATTATGTCAAGAACCATAGTAAGCTTGTTGTGCTATCCACAAGGCTTGCTGTGGGGACTGATTTGATATTATCTTGGTGCATAATGAAGCTAATAGTACTTAGCTCATACTAGGTCAATAGAGTATATCAAAAACTGTAATGAGTTTATTGTGCTATCCACAAAACTTGCTATAGTGATTGGTATGATGTTGATTTAGTGATGTTTATGGCATATTTTGGTAATGCTATCTTGTTGTGCTATCTACAAGAGTAGTATTATTCAGATATGATCATATAAAATTAAAGGGTATGACTTAACTAAAATACTATAGTTTGTTATGCTATCCACAAGGCTATAAATATTTTAGAGGCAAAAGTTATATTGAGAGTTACATGAGATGTAATTGGTAAAGAGTTACCTACTCTTGAACTCATATGAGCTTGTTATGCTATCCACAAGGCTTTTTATGAGGAATTGAGATTTCAACCTCACTAAAGAACCTCATGATAGGTTTCTCATTTTTTATACTTGAGGGCTATAAAATTCATTTAAATAATGAGAGATATAATTAGATAAAAAATCTTGCCTAACTTGTGCATGTCATCATGAGTAGTCCTTATATATTCTTATATACACATTTGCATCTTCACTATCACTGCATGAGATTGTTTTTAAAATTGACTGAACATCATGGAATGGTTGAGGAAAAGAAGGTGAAAAATATCTTTACCAAGGGTATCTAATATCATTACAGCAATGATGAACATTAGAAATTAATTGCAAGATTGTCTTGTAAATGTGAAGTAGTAGCAGAATGCAAGAGTTGCATTTACTAATGGTTTATATATGATACAAATTAATTTATCATTGAATGTCTCAGCTTCAGCAATTTTGGGTATGTGATACTTTATATAGGTTCCACTTAGGCAAAGTATTGCGGGACCTATAAAGCTGAAGCGAGGTGACTACTTGCCTTTTGGCACTAATGGATAGTCTATTCATGCTGAGGCTATAGGAACCTATATAACCTTCTAGCAAAGTTTAGAAACTAGTAGATCATTGTAATATACTTGAATTTATCAGAAATATTATTTCAAATCTTTGCTATTGTAGCATGATCTTGAACTTAATGTAAAGAATAAAAGTTACTCTCATTCCGATAAATTTTAGGACTATGGTCTCATATTTCTGTCGCTCAATGATGTTGTACTTCATATTGATGGGAACAAGTAATGAATATGTAATGGTTGCATATTTTAGGATGCGCAAGGTATTAGGTCTTGAACATATGGATATTTGAAGATTAATAATATCTTGATCCAGAGATGGACACTTCATATGAGATATGGTGTGTTCCTTAAATTTGCTTCACAGACCTTATTATCTCATTCTGGAGAGATGTCTTAGAAGTTGCTGTATATATTTTGAATTAGATATCATAAAAATCTGTTACTAGCACTCCATATAAGATATGGAGAAAGGGCAAAAGGCAGGTTGCCCAACTTATATGAAAAGAGTTGATATACATAAGTTTTGTACTAGATCAGATTTTGCATAAGTTTATAGTGTTGGGAATTATGTCCCAAAGTCAATCATCAATTTGTTGATAGTTGTACTTATCATTGCAATTGTATATGAATTATTGAATTAATAAATATTATTTAGTTTTTTCATCATTGTGTACATCTCATTTTGAACTCCCGTTATGTGATGAAGTCCTTAGGACTATTTGATTCGATATAGAAAGATATATCGCTTAATCCTTAAATGAGTTCACGACCAAATGATATGCTATTACTAGAATAATAGACATATCAAGTGTAGGTCGTTGTGTGCCATATAGGTTGGTTGTCCTCTTAACCAAGGAGCGTGGAGATACTGGTATGGCATGCAGATAAAATATAGGAGTATATTTCACTGAACGTGACCAACTTCAGAGCACTCTGCTGTCAAGAATCACTTCGAAAGGATATAGGTATAAGTGTCCCTTCGACCTGAGATCACTACGGTGACTTGCAAGCAACTCACTATACTTTGGTACCAGACTATCTGAATTTCTAATTCAGTGATGAAAGATTTTTGGGCATAGTCAAGTACTTATGAAGTCAGTGTATGAGTCAAGATGGAATTGATCCCTCCGAATAAGTAGGAGTTAAGGTATCAGTGTGTTTCAATTCAGTAAAATCATGGCCGGGATAATCTATGTGATGGATTTTAAAAATTGAAATACAATGTGGATGACCATATCAGAGTTGGCAGTTAAACCCTAGATCACCTTGAGCATTTGGGTTAAAGGGATAAATTATACAGTAACTATATTTAAATAAGTTTTTGAGTGTTACTTAGCATACATTCGGCCTATCCGGATGTCGGGTACCATTGCTAGATAGTTACTCCAATTAGTATAGGAATCAGTTCCTGTGCTACTAGCTTAGGTTCGAACCTATGGGGTCACACATGTTAGAAGTTTTTCTCTGATCATATGGCTAATCTGAAGAGTCTCAATCAATGGAGACTCTGGTGAAGAGTTCCACTTGATGGGGACTCTGCTGAAGAGTCCCACTGGATGGGGACTCTAGAGAAGAGTCTCACTAACTTGGATTCTATCTTTAATAGAGAATTAATTAGTGATTAGATTATTAATTAGCTCAATTTGATTGAGCATTAAAGTCTGGATCAAGTCTGATTGAATTTGATTCAATCAAGTCAAGTCTGGTTAGGTTATGAGATGACCTAATCGGTAAGGAAGAAATGATCCTGATTTGATCGGATCTATGCCTCAATTAATTTATTGATTTGATCAAATTTAATTAAAATTATAAGAGTCTAATTAAATTAGGTTCATCATATTTTATTTGGGTTTAATTGAATTGGGTTTGAAAGAAATCTAATTGGTTAAACCCTAGAGTCCCAAATAAGTAGGACTCCATCCCTTGCGCCACCTAAATTGTCTCATGCCTTCTCTCACTGCACAAAATTAGTTTATACATCAAAAAAATCAAAAAATAATCCTTTTTTTATCACTCATTAAGGATTGAAATTGGTTGATTTTGATTTGAATTCAAATTAGTTTAAATTTCAACTTAAAACCTTATCCATATCCTTCCACACATTGGTTGCTTTTGAAGGGGTCTATTATGTATGAGAAAAGGAGGTCTTTCCAACTACTTTTTATGCTTAAGTTTTTCTGGTAAATCTCTCTTTAAGTTAGATAAGGGTAAAAAAAAGTTGGGGTTGAATTGAAATTCAAAAGAGTTTGAATTGCAACAAACTCTAGCCCTTATCCTATTTTATCTGGTTTATGCGATAATCATAAAAAAGTCATAATTTTGTATGCCAAAAGAAGAGAGCTCTTCACCATGAGATATCAGAGAGAAATAGGGTCAAAAACACTTTTTTGAGATATGAGGATTGGGTGGGTTTTCTTCCTCCTTGGCGTGAACAAAAGAGGAGACTGTTCTACTCTTGGGTGAGAGACCTAGAACTGTTCTAGATTTTTGGATAAGAAAAAAATCCAAGAGAAGAGAATCTTCATCTAAATTTTCTCTACCATCTAGCATCTTTCTCTAATTCATCTTCGATATTGGAAAGGTTCGAGGTGATCGAAGAAGAAGATCAAGTCAGATCTGCCATCAGAAGTTGATTGCACGAGCTAGCACTCCCACGGAGGACTGATCGGTCCGAGGGACTTCATATGGACCATCCATAGAGGCTGAATGCTTGTGTGGCTACTCGATATCAGTGAGAGCTTTATACCATACTTACCAATAGTGGAGATCATCAACCCATGAAAAGGTGATGAGTTCTAAACTCTACCGACATAATCTAAAGGTTAGATCAAATTTAGGACATCGATATGATCGATGCAGTTTTCTATTTTATTTTAGATTTTATATGTAAATATTTTATGTCATAGATCTTTAATAATAGTTTAGATCTAATCTAAGATATATTTAGAAGATTAAAATATTTAATCTTTTATTATTTCATGATAAAATTTTAAAAATACATGCTTTGAACTACATATTTTTTCTTTATTTGGTATCAGAGCAAAGTTTCTTATGACATAAATTTTGTTTGCATATAATCTGATTTTAATTATTTAAATTAGATTTAAATTATTAATTTTAAATCTGAGTAGTATAGTAATCTAATTGGATAGATCCTCATAGCCATCCGATCATAGGAGAAATCAGGATTTCACTATCCCATTTATCCATTTGATGAGATCTCCTATGGCGTGTAGGGATACTGCACGATCTTTTCCATGATGATGAACAATGAAAAAAAAATTAAAATTTTATTTTAGATCTGAAATAATGTATATTAGATCTGAAATTAAAATTTTGATCATTAGATAATTGATTGTAAAAATATTTTATAAAATTAAAAACTATTTTCAAACACCAAACTCGAACCCATATCAGCCCAAAACTTAATTGAGAATTAAGCGATCTAGATTTGAGAATCAAAGATCTAAGGCATTAATTTCATAACTCATGGATTAATGGGTTAGCTTGAGTCAAGTTCATTTAACTGGGTTAGATCTAGGGTTAGAAATCATTGATAATGGACCATGTTAGTAATTGATCAAATCTAATTAAAAGTTAATTCTGATTGGATCAATTTCTTTTCTTGATCAATTTCAATAGTTGTAGTTGGTCAAGTCCATATCTTTGATTAGACTAATATAGACTTTAATCATAGCTTCGTGGTCGAATCCAAGTCTATAAGTTGATCAAATTGAAAATGACTAATCAGTTGGTGTCTAAGGTAAGTATGGCAGCTTTGATCGATGGTCATTAATTGAGAGCTACTCACATAGATTGAGTCTATGTCGAGTTAATGACATATCCCTCATATCGATCTCATTTACTTGGCCAACATGGTGACTCATGTTTTGATTAGATCACTTAATGATTGGAGTTTGCCCATGCTAACTAGAAAATCAATATTACTGATTTAGGTGTCCCTAGTTCAACTTGTCTTGAATCCTCTTTATGACTTAGTAAAACTAGTAGGAGGATTCATGACTGGTTGGCTGGACTAGCTTATGTCTGATCTTCTTTTATGTTACTTAGTGAAGTCAGTGGGAGGATTAAGATTAACTGGTCAAGTCTCATCTCATCTCTCAATTCAACTAATTAAATCCTCTAAAATTGTTAGGTCCCTAAAATAAAATAGTTATGGCGATAAATAGATCATAGCCTCCCATCAAGTTGGGTGATACTGAGTCCAATGATTTAGATGATCATTGGAGGCGCCACACATCTGGTGCTCATCTAGCTGTTAGAATTATCATTCATAATATGTTGTTTTAGTTGTGTCTTTCTGATGATGGTCAGGTTGGCCGAGCCACACTCGGGTCTGATCACTCGTTTGTTAGATACACTAAATTCTGGTATGTTAATGGTTGGACCTAACCAGAACCTTCAGTGGAGGTGCCACACGCCTGCTGAAGAGGTGTCTTGGGCAAAATTGAATACTAAAAATTGTTTGGTAAAATAATTAGTTAAGAATCTACCTGTGGATACACAAGGGTTGGGCGAGCCACACTCGGGCCCATGTGCAGTCCTTATGGATTCTAGTACCCACTAAGAAATTAGTGTAATTCTTCAAATTGAAGGTAGAAGCTATCAATTTGAATAAAATAGTGGAAGAACTTTTAGACTAAAATCCATGTCTTTAGGCTTAATCAATTCATATACTAATTAGGTTCTAGTTTTTCTTTTGCAGTTATGGCCACCATCTTGTAGCTCCGATCACTATTAGATAGTGATAAATTGATGGGACCAAATTTTGATAGCTGGTATCGAAAGCTCAAAATAGTCCTGGAGCATGAACGGATCTTATATGTATTGACAGATCTGACACTCGAGGAGCCAGCTCCGAATGCACATAATACGGTCAGAGACACTTATCAGAAGTGGCTCAACGATCGAACTATGATTTATTGTATTATGCTGGTAGTGATGAATGATGAGTTTAGCCATTGTTTCGAGAATGCTCAGCCACAGGATATGTTACAAATATTGAACGAGTCCTTTGGCACATCCGATGATGTTGAGGCACAAGACTAATTGTGCCATCTTCAACGCTCGAATGAGGAAAGGAGCATCAGTCACTGATCATGTATTGTATATGATCGAGATGATTGAGTACCTAAGCAAGCTCGATTTTTTCCTGCATGAGCAGTTGGAAAAAGATGCTATTTTGAACTCTTTGCCCAAATCCTACCTCCCTTTCTTTACTCATTTTCGAATGAGAAAGCCTGTAGTTAACTACCACAGTTTGCTGAGATTACTGTAAAACTTTGAGAAGGATCACCAGCTCCAAAAGGAGTCGGTGAATATTGTGGGAGGGTCTTCTTCTGGACGTCGATCCTTTAAGAAAAGAAAGAAGAACAAGAAGAACAAGAAAATGATGCACAGTGTTGGGGCACCCAAGCTCGTCAGACCAAGAGATCCAAGTCCGATCAGAGTCAGGCAAAATACTTCTACTGCTAGAAGCAGGGGTACTGAAAAAGAAATTATCCTCAATATATTGCCTCCCTGGATCCGAAAGATCAAGAAAGAAGCAAGTTGTTGCTGGACAAGGTAATTATATGATAACACCTTGTAATTTCTCAATTTATGATTTCACTACCTGGGTATTAGATATTAGAAGTCCTTTTAATATTTGCAATTCATTGCAGGGTTTGCAGGTCAGTAGGAGATTTGAAGAAGGCAAAAGATTCCTTAATATTGGAGATGAAAGATCAATTTTAGTTCTAGCATTAGGGACTATTAAGCTTGTATTCAATTGTAATGTAATTGTTCTAAGTGAATGTCACTTTTGTCCTTCCTTTTTATTGAATATTATTTATATAGGCCTTTTGGCCATGTACGGTTATAAAATTTTAATAAAAAAAATAATTTTAATATCATTATGAATAGTATTAATGTGATGAATGGACAACTGAACAATAATATTTACATATTATCACAACCTATTAGTGTAATGTACACATCCAACAAATGCCCTAGAATTAGTAATGTCTCCAATATCTACCTTTGGCATTGTAGGTTAGGTCATGTTAACAAGAATAGAATAAACAGGTTGACACAAGTGGAAATCCTTAAAGTCAGTGATTGTAAATCACTCCCAACCTATGAGTCCTGTCTTTTTGGAAAAATGATCAAATCACCTTTTACTGAAAAAGATGAGTGAGCCAATGAAGTTTTAAGTCTGATACATACTGATGTATGTGGACCTATGAATACTAGTGTCAGAGGTGGATATTGTTATTTCATTACATTTACAGATGACCTATCGAGGTATGGGCACATCTACTTAATGACACATAAGTCAAAATCATTTGAAATGTTCAAACAATTCCGTAATGAAGTAGAAAAATAAACTGAAAAGAGTATTAAAACTCTTCAATCCAACTGAGAAGAAGAATACCTCTTTAGTGAGTTTCTGACATACTTAGAAGAGAATGAGATTCTCTCACAATGGACCCCTTCTGGAACACCACAGCATAATGGTGTATCAAAAAAGAAGAATTGAACCCTGTTAGATATGGTTCGGTCCATGATGGGCTTTGTAATCTGTCGATTTTTTTTTGGAGATACGCACTCAAGTCGGCTTGTTATATTTTAAATAAAGTTTTGAGTAAGTCTGTAAGTAAAACACCACATGAGATATAGACAGGACGTAAGCCAGCACTCTCTCTCCTAAGGATTTGGAGATGTCTGATTTATGTCAAATGATTGAAAACTGACAAGCTTGGACCTAGATCTGACAAATATCTATTTATAGGGTATCCAAAAGAGACCAAGAGATATTACTTCTATCTTGCTATTTATAAAGTGTTCGTCAGCAATAGGACTGTCTTTTTAGAAAAAGAATTTCTTGGTGAAGAAACTAATACCTCAAAGATTGAACTTGATGAAGTTCGATCGATAGAAGGACTGACACAATCTAGTAAACCCATAGAGTCAAACTTGATTAGATCAAATCTGGAACCTATTGTAGAAACATCTTTAAGGAGATCCGATAGAGTACTGCATCAATCGAATAGATACTATGATTTCTTAGTCCGAGATGGAGATCCAGTTGATCTCGATGAGAACAATGAGGATTTAATCACCTATATGGATGTGATGCGGAGATATAACTCTAATAAGTGGCTAGAAGCTATGAAATTTAAAATGAAGTCCATGAAAATCAATAATGTATGGACATTGGTTGACTTACCTGAAGGAATAAAACCCATAGGGTGTAAGTGAATCTTCAAAAAGAAGAGGGGTGTAAACGGAAAGGTGGAGACCTATAAAGCCTGTCGGTTGCTAAGGGTCACCATCAGCATTATGGTATTGACTATGACGAGATATTTTCTCCTGTGGTAATGCTCAAGTCTATTCGAATTATGCTTGCGATAGTAGCACATCTGGACTATGAAATCTAACAAATGGATATGAAAATAGCTTTTCTAAATGGAAAGTTAGAAGAAGAGGTGTATATGATACAACCTGAAGGTTTCATATCCATAGATGAGTCTAAGGTGTGCAAGCTTCAAAGATCCATCTATGGACTTAAGCAGGCATCTCGAAGTTGGAACATGCATTTTGATAAAGTGATCAAAATGTATGGCTTCATTAAGAATGGAGAGAAACCCTGCATATACAAATGGGTTAATAACTCTGTTGTAGTATTTCTTGTTTTGTATGTCGATGACATTCTCTTAATCGAAAATGATATCCCTACATTATAGGGAATAAAAATTTGGTTGTCATCATAGTTCTTCATGAAAGACTTGGGAGAAGCATTTTTCATCCTTAGGATGAAGATCTATAGAGATAGATCTAAAAGGTTGCTTGAATTATCCCAGTCGACATACATTGATATCGTGCTGAAAAGGTTCAGCATGAAGAATTTCAAGAAAGGCTATCTTTCAATAAGCCAAGGAATCTCTCTCTCGAAGAGTGATTGTCCAACAACTCCTCAAGGGAGAGAGCGTGTGAGTAGAATTTTATATGCTTTGGCAGTGAGATATATTATGTGCGGCATGACATGAACGCGATTAGATGTGACATACTCATTAGGAGTAGTGAGCAAATACCAGTCTGATCCAGATGAGAATCACTGGAAGGTCGTAGAGACCATCCTTAAGTATTTGAGGAATACTAAAGATCAGTGGCTTATCTATAGAGAATCAGACTTAAAACTTATGTGGTTTACATACTTCAATTTTCAATCGAATCATGACGACAGTAAAAGTATGTTGGGATATATTTATACCCTGAACGGTGAAGCAATCTGCTGAAAAAGTTTCAAGCAGCACATTGTGGCTGACTCTACTTGTGAGGCAAAATATATCGCAGCATCTGATGCTGCAAAAGAAGCTGTGTGGCTACGAAAGTTCATCAATGAGCTCGGAGTGGCATCCTCTCTTGATGGCCCCATCTTATTGTACTACGACAGTATTGGTGCCATTGCTCAAGCGAAGGAATCGAAGTCACATCAGCGGATCAAGCATATTTTACGCCGCTACCACTTGGTCCGAGAGATCGTGGATTGAGGTGATGCCGAGCTTCAGAAGATCAATAAAAAGAAGAATCTGATTGACCCATTTACTAAAGCCCTCAACATCAAGGAGTTCAAAGACTATAAATCAAAGATGGGTATACGATACTACACCGATTGGCTTTAGTTCAAGTGGGAGTTGTTGGAAATTATGTTCCAAAACCAATCATCAGCCTGTTGACAGTTGTGCTTATTGTTGTAATTATATATGAATTATTGAATTAATAAATATTATTTGATTTTTTTATCACTGTGTACATCTCATTTTGAACTCCTGTTATATGATGAAGTGTTTAGGACTATTTGATTCGATATAGGAGGATATATCATTTAGTCCTTAAATGAGTTCACAACCAAATGATATGCTATTACTAAGACGATAGACATATCAAGTGTAAGTCATTGTATGCCATATAGGTTGGTTGTCCTCCTAACCAAGGAGCATGGAGATGCTGGTATGGAATGTAGGTGAAATATAGGAATACATTTCACTGAACATGACCAACTTCGGAGCACTCTGCTATCAAGAGTCACTCCGAAGGGATATAGGTATAAGTATCCCTCTGACCTGAGATCACCATGGTGACTCGCAAGCAATTCACTATACTTTGGTGTCGGACTACCTAAATTTTTAATTCAGTGATGAAAGGTTTCTGGGTCTAGTTAAGTACTTGTGAAGTTGGTGTGTGAGTCAAGATGGAATTGATCCCTCCGCATAAATAGGAGTTAATGTATCAGTGTATTTCAATTCAGTAAAACCTTGATCGGGGTAATCCATGTGATGGATTTTGAAAATTAAAATACAATGTGGATGACCATATCAGGGTTGGCAGTTAAACCCTAGGTCACTTTGAGCATTTGGATCAAAGAGATGAATTATACGGTAACTATATTCAAATAGATTCTTGAGTGTTGCGTAGCATACATTCGGCCTATCCAGACATCGGGTATCATTGCTAGATGGTTACTTTGACTGGTACAGAAATTAGTTCCTGTGCTATCAGCTTAGATTCAAACCTATGGAGTCACACATTAGAAATTTCTCTCTGATCATATGGCTAATCTAAAAAGTTTCAGTTAATGGAGACTTTGGTGAAGAGTCCCACTTGACGGGGACTTTGCTGAAGAGTCCCACTGGATGGAGACTCTAGAGAAGAGTCTCACTAGACTTGGACTCTATCTTTAATGGAGGATTAATTAGTGATTAGATCACTAATTAGCTCAATTTGATTGAGCATTAAAGTCTGGATCAAGTCTGATTGAATTTGATTCAATCAAGTCTGATTAGATTATGAGATAACCTAATCGGTAAGGAAGAAATGAACTTGATTTGATCGGATCTATGGCTCAATTAGTTTATTGATTTGATTAAATTTAATTGAGATTATAAAAATTTAATTAGATTAGGTTCACTATATTTTATTTGGATCTAATTAGATTGGGTTTGAAAGAAATCTAATTGGTTAAACCCTAGAGTCCTAAATGAGTAGGACTCTATCCCTTGTGCCACCTAAATTGTCTCACATTTTTTCTCGCCATACAAAATTAGTTTGTATATGAGAAAACTAAAAAATAATCTTTTTTTTGTTACTCATTAAGGATAGGAATTGGTTGATTTTGATTTGAATTCAAATTAGTTTGAATTTTAACTTAAAACCTTATCTATATCCTTCCACACGTTGACTGCTTTTGAAGGGATCTATTGTGTATGAGAAAAAGAGGTCTTTCTAACTATTTTTCATACCTATTTTTTTTTGGTAAGTCTCTCTTTAAGTTAGATAAAGATGAGAAAATGTTAGAGTCGAATTGAAATTCAAAAGAGTTTGAATTGCAACAAACTCCAGCCCTTATCCTGTTTTATCTGATTTATGCGACAACCATAAAAAGGCCATAATTTTGTGTGCCAAAAGAAGAGAGCTCTTCACCATGAGATACCAGAGAGAAATAGGGTCAAAAACACTTCTTTGAGATATGAGGATTGGATGGGTTTCCTTCCTCCTTGGCGTGAACAAAAGAGGAGACTATTCTCCTCTTGGGTGAGAGACCTAGAACTGTTCTAGATTTTTGGGTGAGGGAAAAAGCAAAGAGAAGAGAGTCTTTATCTAAATTTTCTCCACCATCCAGCATCCTTCTTTAATCCATCTTCGATATCAAAAAGGTTCAAGGTGATCAAAGAAGGAGATCAAGTTAGATCTGCCATCAGAAGCCGACTACACGAGCTAGCACTCCCGCGGAGGGCTGATCGGTTTGAGGGGCTTCGTGTGGACCATCCGTAGAGGTCGGACGCTTGTACGGCTACTCGACATCAGTGAGAGCTTCGTATCATACTTACCAATTGTAGAGATCATTAACCCATGAAAAGGTGATGAGTTCTGTCATGCCTCCGATCCGAGATTGTGAATCGAGGGTCATGGCAACCGCCGCATACTCATAGAAAACTCTTCCCATAAGCATACAAGGCATCTTATCATGCTATTCTAAAACAACAATGAAATAATTAGATAATAATTTAAATCTAAAATATAACGATCTAAATTTCTTCTTTAATATCTCAATAAATTCAACAACAATTCAAAGGCTTTGCATCAAATTCAATAAGCCTTTCAACCTAAAATAAAAGTATGAAGATTCTGCTTCTGATCACTCTTCCATTCATATCTTGTATCATCTTAATTCCTCAACATCTGTAAAAATAGTAAAATAGGAAGTAATGAGCTAGACAGCCTAGTAAGCAATGATCACTTCTTAACAGATTTCATCAGGCATTTAAGTAAATAATCATTTATAAAAAATAAGCATATAGAGTTCATAAATTCGAAATCAATTTCAATTATGCAATATAATTCATGCCAAATTCATTTCTTTTTCAAAAATTTAAGTTTTTTTCGAGATTTCAATTTCTTTCATTCTTAAATTCTTTTCGTCAATCATGAGCTATGACCATATTTTTCTTGTGGCAGAGTCATAATACCGCGTATCTGCTTGCGGTAGGCTACGAATCATCTGGCAGCCATGTCCTTTGGAACCGCTGGTCTCGCTGGCGGTTTGTCCTGGTCTCTTTGACGATATGTCGCTGGTCTCACTAGCGACATAAACCCTCAAAACAATCAATTGCCAACGTATATGCCCCCATTGGTGGGGTTCTTTACATAGTCAGGTTGTCAATTCATAATGTTTCTTATATCATAATTCTTCATAAATCATATTTTATATTCTAATTTCGATAATAAAATATATAATCATGTAGTATCAAAATCAATCAATATAATACATCATGAAATCAATATGTTCAATCATGCTTCATCATAACATTTCAAATAAGATATTTTCATAACAAAATATCATTTATTCAATTCATGCATCGTTTCACAAATCATGTCAGAAAAATATATTATAATTTATCGATAAATCTAGAAAAAATAAAATATTACTTACCTCGAACATATTCCAATAAATCCACATAATTCTATAAATTTTTTTCCAAAAATTTTGTTCATAGATCATATCGCGATATCCCATGATCAAACATCCACAATCCTATACAGAATCAATTTCAATAATTAGAAAAAATACGAATATCATATTTCAATGGTTTAGATTGGGTCCGATCATCTAATTTCATCTAATCAAAATCTAATTAGGACCTAAACGATCCAAAGTTTGACTATCAGATCAAATCGGATTCGAAGTGATAGGACCGAGGTTTCTTCATCGATTTCATAAAATCAAGTAGAGAGAAAAAATCAGAGGAGAGAGAATTTATGAGGTACAACTCGAATTGATCAGGTGACACAATCCAACATTACGATTGGTCCAATATCTCGATTGGTGAAATCAACATGATCAAATCATGATTAAATCGGGATCATGGATAATCAAATTGAGAAATATCGAATCTGATCAAGGTGAGTGCCAGTACACTGCTCGACAACCATGGATCAGGATTCTTCATTAGAATCAGATCAATACTATTGAAAGAAATTTTTTTATTGACTAACCTTTTTAGAGAGAGAATCAATCAAGAGAGAGAATATTTTAGAGAGAGAAAATTTTAGAGAGAGAAAACTCATCTTGAATTCTTCAAACAATATGATTCAACAGATCTGATCGATCAGATCAAATCATGCTCAGATTATCATATGAATAATTTAATAAAATTATAAAAATTAAAATCTTAAAAATACCTGATCTGATCAAAGTGGATGTCGGTGTACCGTCCGATGATCACAGATCAAAAATCCATCACTAGGATCATTTAAATTCATCATCATTCTTTTCAAAATTCTAAAAAATTTTAGGAGAGAGAAATAATCTAGAGAGAGGATTCTAGAGAGAGAAAGTAGAGAGAGAAAGTCTAATTTTAGAGAGAGAAAATACTAATTCAAGCTAAAGAGAGAGAGGGAAGAGAGAGAAACTCTCTTTCTCATATTTTATTATTTATATCATTATTTATTAATTAATTTAATAATTTTTCTTTTTTTTTCTTTCTTCTTTTCTTTCTCTCTTTCTTTCTCTTTTTTTTTTCACGAAAGAGAGAGGAGAAAAAATCCTATTTATTATTATTATATTATTATTATTTTATTTTTCTTCTTCTCTTTTTCTTTTTTTCTTTTTTTTTCCTTTTTCTTTTCTTTTTCTTTTCTTTTCCTTCTTTTTCTTCTTCTTTTTCTTTTTCTTTTCCTTCTTCTTCTTCTTCTTTTCTTCTTTCCCGTGGGTTCCTTTGGGCCAAAACAGGGGACTGTGAGGTTTCCTCATTGGCTGGCCAGCCGGTGGTGCAGCCAGCATGGGGCGGCCGTCGGTAGGAGGGGAGGCGATCCGGTGGCAAGAGGGGGACCAAACCGGTGGTCGGCGGTGACCACCGACGTCGGAATCAAAGAGAAACGATAAAAAATGAAGGTTACTTCCATAATAAAATCTGGCGACTCCGGTCGCCGACGAGCGTGCACATCGGCACGGGAAGGAAAGGGGAGAAGAGAGGAAGCGGAGGAGGCTTACCTCCGACACTGGCGAGGCTTTTCCGACGAGCAATTGGACGGACACAGTGACGAGCCTCCGTGAGGAATTTTCGACAATTGCCGCTGTTTTGCCTCGAGATTTCTCGATGAGAGGAGAGAGGAGGGTTCTCCTCCTTAAATAGGGTCGGAGGGAGCTCGTCTTCGACTCCGATTGGGAGCCGACGAGAGGAGGAAGAAGACTCCCAAAAGGGAGTCTTCTCCCCTATTTTTCTCTATTTTTTTTTGGGAGGCTTTGTTACATGGGCTGGGATTTTTATTCGGGCTGGGCCATCACAAGTTCTGAACTCTACCGACATAATCTGAAGGTTAGATCAAATTCAAGGCATCGATGTCATCGATGCAGTTTTTTATTTTATTTCAGATTTTATATATAAATTTTTCTTATCATAGATCCTTAATGATAGTTTAGATCTGATCTAAGATATATTTAGAAGATTAAAATATTTAATCTTTTGTTATTCTGCTGTAAAATTTTAAAAATATATGTTTTAAACTATCCATTTTTTCTTCATATAGGTTATCCTAAAGAGTAGTATGTGATACTGCTTCTACCACCCTACTAGACAAAAGGTGTTTTGTTAGTAGGTATGTCACATTTTTGAAAAAAAAAATTTCTTAAAAGGGGATAGTAGGAGGATAATTGAACTTGATAAGTTCAAGACCGATAAACTATCCCATTATAACCTGTGAAATTTTTACAAGTTGATCCTCGACCAAATGTGCTCATTGATGAGGTATAACCATGAAATACACCTCCTTACCGAAGGTCAATCCGAGTGTGTAATGAACCACTCAAATATGAATTTATCATTGAGAATGATGATACACCATACATCATTGAGAATGATGTTTTCTTGACCTATTTGGAGATAATCATGAGTAGAGACTTTGACAGATGGCTTAAAACCATGACATCCGAAATGAACTCCCAGTACATCAACCAAGTATGGACTATGGTTGAAGCACTTATGCGTATAACCCAACAGGTTACTATCAGGAATGTCAATCCAGATTTTTGCTATTGCCACACACCATCTAGAGAATTTATCTCTAGTGGGATGGTAAATACATTTATGGACTAAAAGTAGGTATTGAGGAGTAGGTACTTCTATTTTTGATGAGATAGTCAAAATATTTGACCTTATCAAATATAAATGAACCATGTGTGTGTGCAAGAAGATAAGTGGGAGTCCCATTAACTTCTTGATTATGTATGTGGGTGACATACAGCATATTGAGAAGGTAGCCTGATATTGCACTCGATTAATGATATGCTTATCACAAAAGTTTTCATGGAAAAAGATTTAGATTAAGCATCCAATATACTAGACATCTATAGGGATAGATGTAAGTGGATGCTCGACTTGTCCCAGTATAGGTACATAAAATTTATGTTGAAGGAGTTCAACATGAATGGGTGTAAAAGAATTTACTTACCAATATATTCAATGTACCTAGTCTGATATGATTTATGCTTTATGCATAATCATTGATTTCGGACAGATCCAAGATAGGATCTTTTGAAAATCATGAAAAGTATTCTCAAAGTACTTGAGAAGTACTAAAGAGACAGTGAATTGAAAGAATTTTAAACAGCAAACTGTGTTTGACTCAGTTAATTACTATTAGTAAAGATTGCTAAAGAAAGTTACCAGATGAAAGGTTCATCACTAAGTTAGGTGTGATCTCACTAGGTACCCATGCACATCCTAGGCACTTTCACCTCATTCATGATTTGATCATAAAATGAGTTCATATAAAGAACAGTATAATAGGACCAATTCACTAAGCTTTACACTTTACACAACAACAGTGTGTTCGCCATCGTAACTGCATGGGCATCAGGTAGGGGCGATTGGTTTAGTGCAAGTGAGAGATTGAAAGAATGGTGCGCTACAAGCCAATCACATGAGGATGTAAAGGGATTTTTCTGTGATATCTTCCTACTCATTTACATGATATTAGTTATTTTTATTTATGAGGTATTGTATTTTATCATTTGCTGCATCATACTTTTATGATTATGATAAACTCCATAGATTAGGGCAATAATTTTAGGGTCATAATGAGATCATGTAAGTGAGACTTAAAATCTTGATAGCTCTAATCTAAAATATTTTCAATCATTGGATCATCGAGTCAGAGATCGATGATATCGGTAAGACTGGTACATCCTATGTATTTTTAATGGAGAGGGTGGTTGATCTCATAATCACTTATGTGGTGACACTAATACAAAGATGTAGATGCTTATTAGAGAATAAGTTCACTGAACCGACCCACAAAAAGAATATTTGATGGAGCCTTACAGCATGTCAACAGATGGTTCTCCAGTGGGAGTGGTGCATGTGATCCTCTGATCTGAGATCACCATGGTACCTTATGTACATGAACCCTTACTTTGGTTTATTCCATAGCACACCACTTTGAGATTTGTGTGAGATATTCTGGATATAGTGAAGTGTGCATGGAGGTTGTTAGTGGTCAATAAGAAATTGGTCACTCCTTGTAGGAGGAGAGAGCATCCTATATGATCTTATAGGATGATGACTCTGAGAGTCTCTGGCCAGAGCAGGAATGAACAGTAGAAATGATTTTTACTGGTTCATCAATCGAGTCATCATCATCGAATTAAGATATATATGGATAGATATTTAGGTTTGATATATTTTCATACCAATGGTCTTTTCGAGATATTGTGTGATCGAAGAATTGAATTGCACGGTAACTCACCATGAAAGGATAATTTTGGTATTTTTATCAAATTTTAAATCTTTCAGATAGTCATAACACATTGCTAGTTGTTAATCTTAACTTGTAGACTAGTCAAAATTAAAAGAATTTAATTTAAGAATCAATTAGGAAGAGTTCTAGTTGATTAGGACTTTTGAGCTGACCTAATCTAATCGGATTCGGGTTATATCATGAGTCTGGATCTACTGCTGGCTAGATTTGAAACTCAATGGGTCATACACAATAGAGATTTAATCTTGGTCCAATCTATTTGGATTTATTATAAATTCAATGGATTAATTGAATTGCTAGCACATGAATTAACTTAAGTTCCTAATTGGGTTCAGTGCAATTATGTTTGTGCTAATCCTTTACTTGTTGCCTTGACCTAATATGATTGGATTTGAATCATCTAATTGTTAAGTAGTTTATCTAATTTTTATTGGAAGAGTTCCATGTGAATCAGCCTTCTCCATGCTAAAATGCCATGCACAAAAATTAATCCCCGACCTATTTAATTTTGGTGTTAAAGAAGGAGAGTCCTTCTTTCACACTTCTCTTAAATTCCTTACATGTTCCACACATCCCTTAATTTTGTGCACCATCAGATGGTGCCTTGGGATATGTGGGTGTGGAAGAGGAGAAGGAGTCCTTCTCTGGGAAGGAACTCCATGCCAAAATAAATTGGGATGCCTCATGTTTTGTGCGATGAATTGGAAGAGTCCATTTCATGTTGACTCTTAGTTCCTTCCTTTAATTTCAAGTGTTCTCTTAATCCCATGTGCCATCTGATGACCATTGGGATATGTTGGCATGAAAGAGGAGGAAGAGTCCTTCTCTGGTAAGGAACTCCACGTCACAAAATAAATGAGATGCCCCTTTCATATATGTGTTGAAATATGTAAGAGTCTTTATGGTTTTGGACTTTTAATTTCTCACGCGCTCTATTAATTTCACGTGCCATAAGATGGTGTCCAGATTTTTTTATACAGAGGAAGATCCTTCTGTAGATAAAACACTTCTTATTTCATATCTTAATACTTTAGATTTCATGCAAAAAATTAATTCTATGTGTGTAAGAATTAAGGGACATCAAGAGTTGGTGCCCTTTGGAATAATATGTGGCGCCCCTTCATACCTTATATAAGGAGCATCCCATATGGCATAAAATCTGATCCAAGAGTCGTTTAGGCATAGGATTAGATGAGGATAAGTCAGAAAAATCTAAAGTGAAAAAGAAAAGGAAAAGGAAAAGAAAAATAGATAGGTGAACTTATAATCTGATTTGTGTGTGGTGAGATCTTTTGAGAAAAAATTTCTAGAGAGGTCATAGTAGAGGTCTCGAAGACATACAAGTGATGGTGCAACCCATTCTTGCGAAGGATGATTGGCAGCAAGCTTGCGAAGAAGGCTGCAACACTATATCAAATTGGGAAGGGCCTTGATCAATCCCGTGTGGATCACCGTTGGAGGATTTCTATTTTGGAGCCTTGTGGGGGCCTCAAGATTACCAGTTCATGGTCTTCATGATGGTATATGACTTTTGATCTTCTCTTATTATGCATGCTTATGATATTTGATTGCAATAATCAAGGTGTTTTGAGGGCTTTTGAGTTTTGATACTCTATTTTAATTGTTAAACCTTATTTTCAATTGTTGAATGCTTGTAAAATTTTTTTAAATTTATATTCTGCTACGTCATCGGAACTCAACAAGTGATAGAGAAGATACAAAATATTTAAGAAAATAACATAAAGAGACTACTCATGATGACATGCACAATTAGACAAGGTCTTATATATAATCGTGTCTCCTACTTATTTGGCGAATTCTATAGCCCTCAAGTATGAAAAATGAGAAACCCTATCATCAGGTTCTTTAGTGGGCTTGAGATCCCAATTCTTCATAAAAAGTTTTGTGGATAGCATAACAAACTTCTATGAGTTCAAGGATAGGTAACTCTTACCAATTGCATCTTATGCAACTCCCAACATATCTTTTGCCTCTAAAATACTTGTAGCCTTATGGATAGCACAATAAACTATAGTGTTTTAATTAAGTCATACCCTTCATTCTCATATAGTCATATCTGAATAATACTATCCTTGTGGATAGTATAATAAAGCAGCAGTATCCAAATATACCATAAGCATCACTAAGTTAACATCATATCAAATCCTATAACAAGCCTTATGGATAGCACAACAAACTCACTACATCTTTTGACATACTCTAGTGACTAAGCATGAGCTAAATATACCATAAGCATCAATATGCACTAAGTCAACATCACATCATGCCCTATAGCAAATCTTGTGGATAGTACAATAAACTCACTACAGTTTTCGATGTACTCTATTGGCTTAGCATGAAGGAAGGCATGAGTAGTATTCTTAATACTTCACCATTGTGACTTAATATAATTTTAATGAAGGACTTCAATCTCAAGCACATCTATAATATATATATATATATATATATATATATATATATATATATATATATATATATATATATATATATCACAGGCAATATATATAAAGTTCTAACTACTAGCTAAAGAGAGCATATAAAAAAATCGGATGTTATGGACTTTTCTAGCATAATCCACCTGAGCCAATTGGATGGATTATAGATCTCATCCTAAGTGCATAACAGACAGAACCATCCCATGATCGATCTTCGTGCGCCTTTACTCTCAAGTCATCTGATAGTCCAGTCTTCATCTCCATGAAGACTTCGATGAATGCTTCGTGTTCTTTCTTTATCCATAAATACAAAGAAATAATTTTTATCTATTTATAAATAAAATTTTCTATCCTTAATTTTACATCATAATGTAAAAGTTTCAATCAGCAGTTGAAAACATATATAGGAAGGAACAAAAAGATATAGCTGAAAATACAAATGCATCAGGAGCACCCAGCCCTTATTAAAAAATTGCAACCATTGCAGATATATCCATACAATCAGTCAGCATAGATATATTCATAGATATATCCATCACATGGGTGTTTCTAGTCTATTACCATCCATCATGTAATTTATAACAATTATATAAAGTATGAAAATAAAGTAACATATTATTCTAATTGTGATATCATTTATGCACATGTTATTTGAGATGTTTAAATTCATGGGCGTGGGACCCATCTAGTGTTTTGATTCAGATTCAACTCTTGATCTAATTTCAATTATTAGTTAACCACATGTCACCCTTCTTGAGTTAAGTTAACCAATTCTTAGATAAATCCTAATCCAATTAGGTTCACGAAGATTCGATCAACTATAACTTAAGTTCTAATTAAATTAGGTCAATGACAATTAGATCGACTTTAATTGAACAAAATTTTTAATCTAATTAGAACCATGAACCTGATTTGATCTACAATCATAAACCCTAATCGCATTGGGCCAATAAATTGTAGTCAAATCAAACCCATCCAGCAAAATCCTAAATCGTGTTTGAAGCATCTTTCTTTCATGAAGTAAATTTTATAGCCGCGTAGATGCCCAGGTCTAGAACCATGATGGGAGACTCCACCATGACCAATGCTCAATCTGTGGTGGTCGACCCTGGGTTTAGGGTATATGCATCACATGCAACAACCCTTCATCTCGTGCATCACACACATAAGGCAACAATTTCATAAAATTTTTAGATCATCAGATCTTGCCCCAACTTGTCACACAAGTCCTAAGGCCATGGAATTTCAAGTCAGGATTTGATCATGGATAAGATAACATTTACACTTTTACAAAGGATGCCACAAACCAGCAATTAAACATCATTCAAAATCCTAATTTTGACATATCATGAATGAAAGATAGGTGCCCTAAAACCAATCAAATTTATATTTTGATGGCATTTATCTTTGTAAAACCCCCACTCATGTATTGATATTTATATATTAATAAAGGCATTCTTTGATTCATCCTTTACAGCTATATCTTTCTATGTTTAAAAGATAATGATGAACCCTATAGATTAGGGCAATAATTTTGGGGTCATGAAGTGGTCATGCCGGTAAGATCCGAAACTCTAAAATTCTAATCTAAAATCATTTCTAGTCATAAGAGCATTAAATCGAAGATCAATATTTCGGATAGACTAGCATATCCTATGTATGCTCAATAGAGAGGGTGGCTGATCTTACAAGCCACTTGTGTGAGATACTAATACAAGGATGAGATACTAATATAAGGATATGGGTGTTCATTAGGTAATGAGTTCACTGATTGACCTGCTAAAAGAGAACTTCTTATAGAAGCCTTACATATATGTCAAACGAAGGTTCTCTAAGTGAGAGTTGTGCAACTGATCCTTAAACCTGAGACCACCATGAGATCTTATTTACATGAACCTATATTTTAGTTCATACTCACTCATGACTAAGTCATAAATGGGGTGTTCCGACTATGGTGAATTGTGTATGAAGATCATGAGTTCGGTCAACAAGGAATCTATCACTCCTGGTAAGAAGAGTTATCATCCTAAGCTATCTCGTCAAATGATGACTCAGAAAGTCTTTGATCAAAGCAGAAGAAGATAAGAAATGGTTTTTAATGGTTCTTTGATTGAGTCTCCATTAGCAGGATAAGAGCCACATGCATAAGTTTTAGGATTTAACTTAATTTCATACCCATCACTTATTCGGGATGAAGGTTGATCGAAGGATTGAATTGCATGGTAACTTACCACTGAAGAATATTTTTAAAATTTTTATCAAATTTCATATTTTCTAGATAGGCATGATATGTTGCTAGATGTTAATCTTGCCTTGTAGATTTTTATGAATTAAAAAGTTTAGTTCATAAGTCAATTAGAAAGAATTTTAATTAGACAACTTGGGTCCGGATGCGATTTGATCTAAACTGATTAGATCAGCTCTAATTTAACTTGGTCTGCATGCACCTAGACCTACTGCTAGCTAGATATGGAACCCAATGGGTCACATGCATTAAGAAATTGATCAAAGAATCAATTGAATTCATTTTATGGGTCAATTGAACCTAATTGGGTGGCTAATTAACAAGCTAGCACTTGTTGGCTAACTCAAGCTCCTAGTCAAGTTAGATTTGGCTTAAACCTTGTTTAATTAGACTTACCTATTTATCTGAGACCCTGATTGGATTGAGCCTAAAGGGGATAGCTAAGTTTGGGCATCTCCAAGCCTTATCCACACCCATATCAAAGAGTCCAAAGGGGATTGGACTCTGGGCGTGTCGAGTTTGTGTGACAGATATTTGTAGCATCCAAAAGAGATCGAGAATCCTTTTGCATGTTAATCATTTATTTTTGAATAAATATCAGATAGATAAGAAAGCCTTCCACACCATTTGAATTTTGTTAACATCAGGATTTAATTTTTTAAATTGGCATGGAGTCTTTGTATGGATGCCAAAACATGGAAGGATGCCACAAAATAAAACACTGTATTGTTTTGTTCGGTTAAGAGGTTTTGAAAATCCTTTTAAACTAAAACTAAGACCCATGTGGAGCCCTCTTAGCCATCTATCTAGATGGCATAAACTTTAAAGTTTTCCATGGCTAGATGGGGTGTCAAAAACCCCAAAATTTTTGGTGCACACAGGATGAAGCAATGTAGGGAATCACAGTTGTTGGGATGCGCAAGGATTTCATGTATGCATTTCAAAAATTTTACAGCAGAAGAATATTATAATAAACTATTTAATTTATAAGTGTATGTATAAGATTTAATCTTAAAACTCTTACAAATAAATTTATGACATGAATTTATATGCATAAAAATTTAAATTTAAAATAACAAGTATGTGAACAAAAATCAGCACACTGTGATAGATCTAATCTACCACATGAGGGTTCCGAACCCAATACCTAAGCATGGATAGTCAAATTCCATAATTGAGAATGTGGATCTAGAAGTCTTCTCTGGTTGCTCAGAGCTGCATAAGCATTCGGCCTCTACAGATGGTCCACACGAAGCCCTCGAACCGATCAGCCCTCCGTGCGAGTGCTAGCTCGCGTAGTCGACTTTTGATGACGGATCTGATTTGATCTCCTTCTTTCATTGCCTCGGACCTTTTTGATGTCAAAGATAGATCAGAGGAGGATGCTGGATGGTGGAGAAAAATTAGATGAAGACTCTCTTCTCTTTTGGTTTTTTCCTCACCCAGAAACCCTAGAACGATTCTAGGTCTCTCACTCGAGAGGAGATCGATCTCCTCCTTTGCACACACCAAGATGGTATGAACTCACCCCAAACCTCATACCCCAAGAAGGATGTTCAGCCCCTCTTTTTCTCTGGTATCTCATGGTAAAATTCAGAGAGAGGTTGGCGCACAAAAACATAAGCTTTTTATGGTTGTCAGCATCATTAGATTTGATAGGATAAAAGCCAGAGTTTGTTGTAATTCAAACTATTTTGAATTTTAATTTAACCCCAAATTTTTTTCATCCTTATCTGACATAAAGAGGGGCTGACCAGAGAGTTTTGGGCATGGAAATCAACTTGGAGCTATTCCTTTTGTCGCACAAAATAGACACCTTCACAAGGGCTGGCGGGTGGGTAGAGTAGGATAAGAAGTTTGATTCAAATTCAAAGTCCCATTTGAATTCAAACCCAAACAACTAATACCTATCCAAAGTAGGTGACAAAAAGGGTGTTACCTTCTAGTTTTCTCATGCACAAACTGATTTTGTGCAATGAGAAAAGGCATGAGTCTTTTTGGGTGGCGCAAGGGAGAGAGTCCCATTCATCTGGGACTCTAGGGTTTAACTAATTGGATTTCTTTCAAACCCAATCCAATTAGATCCAAATAAAATATGATGAACCTAATATAATTAGACTCCCATAATTTTAATTAAATCTAATCAAATTAATAAATTAATTGAGTCATAGATCTGATCAAATCAAGATCAATTCTTCCTTACCGATTAGGTCATCTCATAACCTAATCAGACCTGACCTGATTGAATCCAATTCAATCAAACTTGATCTAGACTTTAATTCTCAATCAAATTAAGCTAATTAGTGATCAAATTACTAATTAATTCTCTATTAATAATAGAGTCCCAGTATAGTGGGATTCTTCACTAGAGTCCCCATCCAGTGGGACTCTTCACCAGAGTCCTGATCCAGTGGAACTCTTCAGACCAGCCATCTGATTGGAGAAAAATTTCTAATATATATGACCCCATAGGTTTGAACCTAAGCTGGTAGCATAGAAATAAATTTTTATACCAATCGAAGTAACCATCTAGCAATGGTACTTGATGTTCGGATAGGCCGAATGAATACAAAGCAACACTCAAGAACCTACTTGAATATAGTTACCATAAAATTCATCCCTTTGATGCTTGATGCTAGGATGACTTAGAATTCAAATTATCAACTCTTAATAGTACATCCATTATATGTTTCAACCTAATAAATCCTATGACTCTTCACAAGGATTGTCCTGGCCAAGGTCTTACAAAATTTATACACAAAGCATACTCTCCAATCCTTTGGAGTAGTCAATTCCATCTTGACTCATGCACCGACTTCATAAGTACTTGAATGTACCCAAAAACCTTTCGATTCTGAATTAAAAATTCAGGTAGTCTGGCACCAAAGCATAGTGAGTTACTTGCACGTCACTGTGGTGATCTCAGGTTGGAGGGATACTTATAATCATATCCTTTCGAAATAACTCTTGATAGTAGAGTACTCCGGAGTTGGTCACATTTAGTAAAATGTACTCCTACATTATACCTGCATGCCATACCAATGTCTCCACACTCCTTGGTTAAGAGAACAACCAACTTATATGACATACAATGACCCACATTTGATATGTCTATCATCTTAGTAATAGCATATCATTTGGTCGCGAACTCATTTAAGGACTAAACGATAAATTTTTTTTATCGATTTAAAATAGTCCTAAGGACTTTCATCATAATACAAAAGTTTGATATAGAAAATATACAAGCTTATGATGAAAAAATTATCAAATAAATATTTTATTAATAATTAATTCATATACAATTACATCAAATAGCACAACCGTCAATAGATTGATGATTGGCTTTGAGATATATTTTCCAACAACTCCTACTTGTACTAAAGCCAATCGATACAGTATCATATACCCATCTTCATTTTGTGATCTTCGAACTCCTTTACCGTAAGGACTTTAGTGAATGGGTCGATCAGATTCTCTTTTCCATCGATCTTCTGAAGATCGACGTCACCTCGATCCATGATCTCTCGGATAAAGTGGTAGTGACGTAGAATATGCTTCATTCATTGATGTGCCTTCAGCTTTTTTACCTGAGCTATGGCTCGAGTACTGTCGCAGTAAAGCAAAACTAGACCATCAATGGAGGGTGCCACTCCAATCTTAGTGATGAACTTTCTCAGTCACACAGCTTCCTTTGCAGCATCAGATGCCATGATGTGCTCTACTTCACATACTGAGTCGGCCACAGTGTGCTGTTTGAAATTTTTTCAGCAGATATAGCTCTACCATTTAGAGTAAAGATGTATCCTGACATGCTTTTGCTATCATCATGATCTGATTAAAAATTAAAATTAGTGTATTTTATGAGTTTCAAATCAGATTCTCTATAAATGAGCCATTGATTCTTAGTATTTTTCAAATACTTAAGGATGGTTTTTGTAACCTTCCAATGGTTCTCATTCGGATCTGATTGGTATCTGCTTACTACTCCTAGTGAGTATGCCACATCTGATCTTGTATATATCATGGCATACACTATAGAACCCACAATCGAGGCATATGGGATTCTACTCATATGCTCTCTCTTTTGAGGGGTTGTTGGATAATTCTTTTTCGAGAGAGAAATTTCATGACCTATCGGAAGATAACCTTTCTTAGAATTCTCCATACTAAACTGTTTCAGTATGGTATCTATGTATGTAGATTGAGAGAGTCCGAGCAGCCTCTTAGATCTATCCCTATAGATCTTCATCTCTAAGATGTAGGCTGCTTCTCCCAGATCCTTCATAGAAAATTATGACGACAGCCATACTTTTATTCTCTATAATGCATGGACATCATTTTTGATTAAGAGAATATCTTCTACATACAAAATAAAAAATACAATTACTGAACCATTAGTCTACTTACATATGCAGGGTTCCTCTCCGTTCTTAATGAAGCCATATGTTCTGATCACCTCATCAAAATGTATGTTCCAACTCCGAGATGCTTGCTTTAATCCATAAATAGATCTCTGAAGCTTACACACTTTGGACTCATCTGTGGATGTGAACCCTTCAAGTTATATCATATACACCTCTTCGTTCAGCTTTCTATTTAAGAAAGCTGTCTTCATATTCATTTGCCAGACTTCATAGTCCAGGAATGCTGCTATCGCCAGCATGATCTGAATGAACTTGAACATTACCATAGGAGAAAATATTTTATCATAGTCAATACCATAATGTTGATGATACCCTTTGGCAATTAGACGATCTTTATAGGTCTCCATCTTTTCGTCTGTGCCCCTTTTCCTTTTGAAGACCCACTTACACCCTATGAATTTTATCCCTTCAGGTGGATCAACCAATGTCCACACACTCCATTTTGGATTTCATGGCTTTTAGCCATTTTTTAAAGTTAGACCTTTACATTGCATCCATATAGATGATTGGATCCTCATTGTTCTCATTGAGCTTAACAGGATCTCCATCCCGGACCAAAAAATCTAAGTATCTATCTGATTGACGTGGTACTCTACTGGATAATCTTAAGGATATTTGTATATTGGGCTCTGGGTTTGATCTTATCAAATTCAATTCAGATTCAGTTACTGGTGTTGGTTCTTCTTCCTATTGAACTTCATCAAGCTCGACTTTAGAGGTATTTATTCCTTCACTAAAGAACTCCTTTTCCAAAAAGTATGCCTTACCGCTGACAAATATCTTTTGTTCAGCAAGGAGGTAAAAGTAATACCTGTTGGGTTTCAATCATGTAGAAAAAGTCAAATTTTAAAATTTTTAAAATAAATATATCAATAGCTTTAACAATTAAAACCATCAAATTGAAATCCAAACCCTAGAATCACCTTATCGATGTCGATTAAAACAAAAACAAGCATACAAAGGGATAGAATTTTATACTTTCACTAAAAAATAATATGGTATGATGGTGATCTCCACAAGACTCTAAAGTAGAAGCCCTTCAATAGTGATCTACATGAAAGTTGACCAAGGTCCTTCCTAACTGGTGCGCTGTCGCAGCCTTTTCTTCACAAGAATACTGTCGGCTTCAAACTCGAAGTACGATCACATCAAAGCTCAGTCACTTTCAATTTTACCATTAGAATCATGCCAAGAAGACACTCTTCAGTGGTCTCACAACTTAGAATTTGATTTTGGGCTCCAACATATGGAAAAATCAAACCCTAGGGCTAACTAGCGACACTTGCTTATTCTCTCACCACCCTTCTTACAACTTTTTCCTCTCAATTTTCTCTCTCTTTTTCTCAAATTTTTTTCAAAATTTTTTTTCTCTTTTACATTCTAATTAGATCTAATTTTTATCCAAAATCCAACACCTAGTCCATATGGGACACCCCATATAAATAGGTGAAGAAGGGATGTGAGAAAGGACTAAGGGGCGCCAACTTTTGGTGCTCCATTTTCTCACATGGTGAAATAAATCACCATAATTTATTTTGGCATAGGATAGCATTGACACAGAAGGAATCCTTCTTTTCTATGCCCAATAAATTTTTCATAAAAAATCCGTATGAAATAAATAGAGTTCTGGATGAGAAACGATGAGATAAGATAAGATAAGAGCCTTCATTAAGAAAGACTCTTCACATCTCAATGCTAATTAAGAGGGGGCGGTATTAATATTTGGGCATGAGACCTAGTGGGCATAAAGGACTCCTTCCACACTTGAAATAGTTCTAAGTTGGATAAGAACCAAATAAAAATAGATCCAATCCCATTAGGTCAAAGACAACAGGTCTAGTTCAGCTCAAATGCTTTGAATTGAACCTATTTAGGAACTTGGGTTAATACAATATGCTAGAATATCAAATTAATCCTTAAATTTTATATTAAATTCTAATTAAATTAGATCAAAATTTAATTTTAAGGTGTGTGATCCATTGAGTTCCAAATCTAGCCAGCAGTGGACACAAACTCTTGACGTAACCCTAATCTGATCAGATTAGGTCAGCTCAAGAGTCTCAATCCATTAAGACTCTTCCTAATTAATTCTTTAATTAAAATTTTTTAATTCTGATGAGTCTGTAAGTCAAGATTGACATCTAGTAATATGTCATGACTATCCGAAAGATTTAAAATTTTGATAAAAAATTATCAAAATATCTTTCAATGGTAAGTTATCGTGTAATTCAATCTTTCAGTCAAATAATATCCCAGATAAGCTATGGGCATGGAAATATGTTAAATCTGATTGCTTATCTATATGTATCTTGATCAGAAGTTGATGATATATTAAAAACTTCTTTTTAATAAAGACTTCCAAAATCATCGACCTATGAAATAACATAGGTTGTTCGCTTCCCTTATTAAGCGTGACTGATCCTTTATTGATCACTCACAATCTCTATGCATACTTCACCACATCCAGAACACCCCATATAAGGATCAGAGAATCAAGTTAGAAAGTGAACCAAAATATGGATTCATGTACACAAGGTACCATGGCTATCTCAGGTCAAAGGATCACTTACACAACTTCCACTAGAGAACAATCAGCTGACATGTAAATAAGACTCCATCAAATATTCTCTTGTAGGTCTATTCGATGAACTCATTCTCTAATGAGCAGCCACATCCTTGTATTAGTGTCACCACACAAGTGGTCGTGAGATCAATCACCCTCATCTTTGAGCATACATAGGACATGTCAGTCTTATCGGTATCATTGATCTCTAATTCAATGAATCAATGACTAGAAATATTTTAGATCATGGCTAGAAATATTTTAGGTCATGGCTATCAAAGATTTAGGTCTCGCTGGCGAGATGTCATCACGGTCCTAAAACCATTATCTAGACCTATGGGATTCATTATAATCTTAAAAAATAATAAGATGTAGCATATAATGAATTAAAAATATCTATTTTATTAAATATTAGTGTCAATTATATGAGTTTGAAAGATAAATTATAAAAAATATCCTATCGCATTTTGTATGCAATTGGCTTGTAGGATATTATTCTTTCAATCTCCCACTTGTACTAAAGCCAATCGCCCCTATACTTGATGCCCATGCAATCAAGATGGCGGTCAAACTGCTATAGTGACAAAGCCTTAGTGAATGGATCCACTATATTATTTTTGGTATCAACTCGCTCTATAATCACATCACGTCTTTCGGCTATCTCTCGAATGAGGTGGAACCGTCTTAGGATGTGCTTGGATTTATGATGAGATCTCGATTCTTTGGCTTGAGCAGCTGTCCCAGTATTATCATAATAAAGGGATATTGATTGTTCAATCCCTAGAACCACATCTAATTCTAGGATGAATTTCTTCATCCAGACAGCCTCCTTAGCAGCCTCACTAGCAGCAATATACTCAGCCTCAGTGACTGAGTCAGCAACAGTTTACTGTTTGAAACTCTTCCAATTTACTACCCCACCATACAAGATAAACACATATCCAGATATTGATTTGCTATTATCCAGATTAGATTGAAAATTAGAATCAGTATAACCTTTCAGTTTTAAATCAGAACCTCTATATATGAGCAAAATATCTCTAGTCCTTCTTAAGTACTTGAGTATATTTTTCATAATTTTTCAATGCCAAGGTATAAGCCACATCAGGTCTGGTACATAACATAGCATACATTATTGATCCTACAACTGAAGCATAAGGAATAGAACTCATTCTATTTCTCTTTTCAGGTGTCTTAAGAGATATCTTTTTAGAGAGTTGTATTCCATGACCCATGGGCAACCTCTTTTACTTTCCTTCATGTTGAACCTCTTCAACATAAGGTCCAAGCATCCTTTTTGATCTATCCCTATAGATCTTTATGCCAAGTATATAGGATGCTTCACCCAAGTCTTTCAAGAAAAAATTTTATGATAGTCATGTCTTGACCGATTGCAATATCGGAATATAATTTTCAATGAGTAGTATATCATCCACATACAAGATCAAGAAGATAATAGCACTCTCACTAGTCTTTTTGTACATATTAGGTTCATCTATATTTTTGATAAAGTCAAACGATTCGACTGTCTCATCAAATGGATGTTCCAACTCTTCGATGCTTATTTTAATCTATAAATGGATCTATTCAGCTTGCATACTTGATTTGCTCTCCCACAAGAGATAAATCCCTTTGACTGAGTTATATAGACTTCTTCCTCAAGATTTTTATTGAGAAAGGCAATCTTGACATCCATCTACCAGATCTCATAGTTATGGTATGCAGCAATAGCAAGCATAATCCGAATAGACTTGAGCATGGCTGTCGATGAAAAAGTTTTTTCATAATCAACACCTTATTTTTATTTGAAACCTTTTGCCACTAGTCTGGCCTTATAGGTCTCTACTTGGCCATCTACTCCAATCTTCTTCTTAAAGATCCATTTGCAGCCTATTGGGGTCAGACCCTCACGCGCATCAACCAAAGTCCCAACTTGGTTGGTATACATGGAGTCCATTTTGAATTTTATGGCATTGAGCCATTTGTTAGAGTCACTGTTCATGATAGCTTCCGAATAGGTCATGGAATCATCATTCTCAATTATGTGAGATATGTTGTCATTCTCAATGATAAATCTATACTTGAGTGGTACATTACACACTCTACTTGACCTTCGAAGAGGAGGTGTGTGTAGTGACTGTGCCTTAACAATGGGTACATCTGGTTGAGAATCATCTTGTGAATCCTGGATAGATTGTAGGTTTCGAACTTTCTCAAGTTCAACAGACCTCCCACTATCTCCTTTTTGGATAAATTCTTTCTCCAAGAAAATGACATGCCTACCAACAAACACCTTTTGTTGAGTAGGGTGATAGAAGTAGTATCCTATACTCTCCTTGGAATAACCCACAAATCTGTATTTTTCTAATCTAGCACTCAGCTAATGTCCATCAATATTTTTCACATAAGCTGGGCAACCTCAAATCTTAAGATGTTTAAGACTGGATCTTTTTTCTATCCATATCTCATTTGGAATGCTGAAAACAGATTTAGATGGTACTTTATTTAAAACATATGTTGCGGCCTCGAGAGCATATCTCCAAAAGAAGATTGTGGAAGATCCGTAAGACACATCATAGACCGCACCATATCTAATAAGGTTAGATTTCTCCTTTTTATAATTTTATTTAATTATGGAGTGTAAGGAGGTGTCCACTGAGAGAGGATTCTATTTCATTTTAAATATTTGAGAAACTCACTAGTTAAGTATTCTCCTCTTCGATCAGATCGAAGAGCTTTAATACTTTTACTAGTTTATTTCTCAGCTATTCTTTGATACTCTTTAAATTTATCAAAAATTTTAAATTTATATTTTATTAAATATATATATCCAAACCTAGACATATCATCAGTAAATGTGGTGAAGTAAGAGTATCTATCTCTGGCTTGAGTCGACATTGGACTACAAACATCAGTATGTATAAGGTCCAATATGTCACTCGCCCTTTCTCCATGTCTAGTAAATGGAGTCTTGGTCATTTTACCTATGAGATAAAATTTATAAGTTTCATATGATTCAAAATCATAAGGATTAAAAAATTTATTTTTGTATAACTTGTTAATTCTTGACTCATTTATATGACCAAGTCAATAGTGCCAGAGGTATGTGACATTCACATCCTCTCTCTTTCTTTTCTTCATATTATCAACATGAAGTATATTATCATTAAGTGATAGGAATAGAAGACCATTATCAATATAAGTATTTTCATAAAATTTGTTAAAAAAATTTATAGAATAATCATTATTTTTTGCTTTTATTTCAAAGCCTTGTTCTAATAACAAGGGTACAAAAATAATATTTCTAACGATATTGGAAATATAATAATAGATCTTTAGTTCCATAACTTTGTCTGAAGGCAACTTTAAAATCCTGATTCCTATGGCTTCAGTCTGAATGGACTCTTCACTAGTGTCGAATAGCTCGAAGTCACCTTTATTCAGACTCTTTATTTTCTGCAGACCCTACAATGATTTACAAAGGTATGAGCCACAGGCGGTATCCAATATCCAAAAATCTAAAATTGAAGTACTTAATGATAAGTTAGTTTGTATCATATACAAACCTTTAGCAACATTTGCTTATTTCACAGTTGCAAGGTATTCTTTACAATTCCACTTCCAATGTCTCTCCTTACCAAAATGATAACAAGTACCTTTAGCGAAGATCTTCTTCGCCTTCTTCTTGGAGATGCCAGCCTTATGGTTTAATTTTTTTTTGGAACCCTTCTTGTCTTTCTTCTTATTGATCTTATCGACAAGATGAACTAGAGCCTTTTCACCTTTGAAATGGTTCTCTACTATTTTCAGCATGTTCAGCAGCTCAGATAGATCGATATTTAGTTTGTTCATATGGTAGTTTATGACAAATTGAGAGAAGGAGTCGAGTGTTGGGTTCCAGTGGCACAGTGGAAGGATTAGGTATTTAAAATTTTCATTCAAAATATGCAATGCACCGAAAGCCCTAATGTCCAGAAACTCTTGATTATAATAATCAAGGCATAATAAATATAAATTAGGATAAGAAGAATACCTATAGCGCTAATCCCAATTTTCACAAGGCATCCAAGTGTCCGCCCTTTAATGGTGATCCACACAAAAATTGGATCAAAGACAGCACTCCTTCACCTTGCTTCAAGAGTTCTAACCCCTAGAACTCGACTAGCCTCGTACCGATCAAGTTTCTTCAAGAACCTGACCCCACCCTCTTAGAACCTCCTTTGAACTTCTGATTCTCCTTCTTTAGGATTCTTACAACCCTTGTTAGGACCAGATAAGACTT
The DNA here is from genome assembly GCF_000442705.2 of Elaeis guineensis. Lineage (NCBI taxonomy): Eukaryota > Viridiplantae > Streptophyta > Magnoliopsida > Arecales > Arecaceae > Elaeis > Elaeis guineensis. Next base: position 55,064,520 of record NC_025993.2, read on the forward strand.
TGTCTTAAATCTCAAAACTTTATCTTAAAACTAAGATAGGTTGTAAGAAAGAAAGGAGAGCAATAGGAGAGAAATTGAAAATCCCTCTTATATTTTTTGGATACCCAGCACCCCGGCCTATTTATAGCCACCAGAGAGATGCCAAAACAGAGGGTCATGCCTTATCCCAAAAGGCTTATCTGATTTGATTATTAGAGATAAGAGTTTCTTCAAGCAGAAAGACTCTTATCCATGATACGTCGATCAGCACCCTGGTCTGCACGCGTGCAACCAAAGAAGGGATGTTTTCACGTCCCTTCTCAAATCAGAAAAATCCTCAAAAATCCATGTGGATTGAGGATTCAATCTAGATTTTAGAAAATTAAAAATAGCTTATCAAATGTAGAATATTATCACCAAAAATTATTCCAATCTGAAAGCATTTGATAGGGAGAAGGACTCTCCAAATCATGGAGAGATGCGACGCTTCTACGCACGCACACGAGACATCCTTCTTTTTCTAATTTTTTATCTTCTCTAAAAATTATAAAAAAAAATATTTATCTCATGCTTTGAGATGTGTACCAGAGGATGGAGGGTGATGTGAGCTACCACACATAATTTTAATCCCATGAAAAGTAATATTTTTTCTTCTGCCCATGCCAACACTTGTACGCAGAACCTGTTTTGCACCAAGAGTCCACCACAACTTGGACTCTTCATAATTAGTGTTAACATGAGATGTGGTGCCCCAATTTGGGCTTCTTCCAGGTGACACGACCTGACGCAAATGTTTACCAAATTGGGCTAGCTAATTAGCAAGGGATGGGACCAAATTGGTCTCCAAAGGAGCAAGGGTTTCCACACGTGCTAGCATGCTTACCGGAACCTTGATTGAATCCAAAATTTCAATCAATCTTTTTCAAAAAGGTCTTTGGTCAATTTTTATATGTGTGTAACCCATTGAGTTTCACATCTAGTCGGTAGTAGGTCCGGGTATAAGTTGACCAAATTTGATTAGATTTCAATCTAATCGATTTTGATCCAATCGAGCTAACCCGAGTTCAATAATTAGAATCATTTCTAATTGACAATTGAATTAAACTCTTTAATTTGGTCAGAAATCTACAAGTCAAGATTGATATCTAGCAATGTATCATGACTACACAGAAGATGTAAAATTTGATGAAAATACCAAATCTACCCTTCAGTGGTAAATTACCATGCAATTCAATCCTTCGATCATCCTTGCACCATGAATATGTTCATGAGTATGGAATCATATCTGTTGGGTATAAAATACCCACAGCCGAAGTCCTCAACAGAATCAACGATTCCGCCCATGATGCCGACCTCAAAGGAAGACTCCGCCCGGACTCCTACGGGAGCCGGGCTTCGCCCTCGACTCCAACGGCTGCAGACAGACTTCGTCCGGACTCCTACGGGAGCCGGACTCCGCCGACAACTCCGACCTCAAGTTGACTCTGCCCGGACTCCTACGGGAGTCGGGCTCCGTCCTCAACATCAACTGCTGGTAAGCCCCGTCCGGACTCCTACGGAAGCTGGACTTGGCCCTTAACTTTGATTGCAGGAAGACTCCACCCGGACTCCTACGGGAGCCGGGCTTCGCCCTCGACTCCAACGGCTGCAGACAGACTTCGTCCGGACTCCTACGGGAGCCGGACTCCGCCGACAACTCCGACCTCAAGTTGACTCCGCCCGGACTCCTACGGGAGCCGGGCTCCGTCCTCAACATCAACTGCTGGTAAGCCCCATCCGGACTCCTACGGGTGTCGGACTTGGCCTTTAACTTTGATTGCAGGAAGACTCCACCCGGACTCCTACGGGAGCCGGGCTTCACCCTCGACTCCAACGGCTGCAGACAGACTTCGTCCGGACTCCTACGGGAGCCGGACTCCGACGACAACTTCAACCGCAAGGTGGACTCCACCCGGACTCCCACAAGAGCCGGGCTCCGTCACTGACTCCGATTGCCGGTAAGATCCGTCCGGACTCCCACGGGAGCCAGACTTTCCACCTGACTTTAGTTGCAGAGGACTCCGCCCGGACTCCTACGGGAGCCAAACTCCGTCATCAGCTCCGACCACTTCCGAGCTTCAGTCGATGGATCTGCACTCCCTGACAGGCTGTTTTAACGGCCACGATGCTGCTCCACTTCCTGTGGCGGATTCCGTGCAGCTCCATCACTCCCTGACAGGCCGCAATAACCATCGCAGCTCTGCTCCACTTCCTGTGGCGGATTCCGCACAGCTCCACTACCCCCTGGCAGGCCACAATAACAGCCACGATCCTGCTCCACATCCTGCAATGGATACCGGGCGATTCTCCCATCCACTGGCAAGTCTCGACAACGAACGCTGCTCCACTCCTCGCAACTGATTCCACATGGCGAGCTACGGCGATAGCCACGATTCTGCTCCACTACCCTTCGCAATAAATTCCCCCTGACTATGAGCGGCCCACTACCAGACGGTTACAAACATCGCCATCAATCCGTTACCTCCTCCGCCTATAAAAAGGGGGACCCAGATACGTTATTCTCTAAGCTCATTTCTTATCTCAAAACTCTGCTAAATTCTCTGTTCGAGCGCTCCATTCTTGTTGAGGAAGAGAACTGACTTGAGCGTCGGAGGGTCTTGCCGGAGCAACCCCACCTCCGGTTTAGACTTCCCTTGCAGGTCCCGACGGCGACCGCGACTTTCCCGACTCCAGCTTCTTCGACGCAAGCAGATTTTTGCACCAACAGGATTGGCGCTAGAGGAAGGGTGCAAACCTTCGCAGTACCCTTGTTCTTAAAGAAGCGTTCAACGAAGCCGCCTCCGATCATCTCCTCCGACACCCACTCCTTATTTTCCCCCGCTGGGTCCACACTCGATGCCTTCACGCAAGGCATCCATGCGACGGTCCACGGCCTCCGCGGCAAAATCTCAGGCTCCAGCCTCCCCTCCTATTTCTCAACCTCCTCCTCCTCCTCCTCCAGCGGCGGTGGTCGGTGCGGAGCAGTTTGACTTGCTGGCATAGCAGGTCAGAGGCCTCGTCGAAGCTGTGCAAGCAATGCAGCAGCAGCAGCCGCAGGCGTCAGCGCACCCGGAAAGGGCATCTCCAGAATGCCAGAACCCAGCGGCGGGGCGGGCCACCTGGGCCAGCCGCCCCATCCTTCCTGGGAAAACAAACCCGAGGGTAGAGAGCCCTCAATCGGACCACGACTCCACCCCTGGAAGATCCTTGCCCCCGTTCTGCCAGAGGACCCTCGAGACTCGAAGTCGAGAGGATTTCCTGGACCGGAGGCTCCAGGAGATGAACCGGCGGATTGAAGAACTCCGTCATGCACCCCCCATTTATGGTGAGGACATTTGTACTGACCCTCCCTTCTCCCAAACGATCATGCAGGAACCGATCCCGCCAAACTTCAAGCTTCCCCAATTCGAAAGCTACGACGGGACTTCGGACCCGGTTGATCATCTGCAGGCCTTTCGGATGATGATGCTGCTTCACGGTGCTCCTGACGCCATCTTATGCCGGGCTTTCCCGTCTACTTTGAAGGGAGCAGCGAGGAACTGGTATTCGGCTTTGAAACCGGGTACCATCTTCTCCTTCGATCAAATGAGCCACCAATTTGTGGCCCATTTTGTCAGCAGTCGGTGCCCCCAGAAGGGTTCGGAGTCCCTCATCAACATCAAGCAGAGGGAAGGGGAGTCCATACGGGCTTACATCAATCGCTTCAACATCGCGGCGCTGGAGGTCCAGAACTTGGACCAATCAGTTGCCATGGCCGTCCTGAAAGGCGACCTTCAGAAGAATAATCTTTTGTTCTCCCTGGAGAAGAAGTATCCCAGGGATTTTGCCAATTTGCTGGCCCAGGCTGAGGGATACGCCCGAGTGGAAGAAGCCTTCAAAATGAAGGATGAAGAGACAGCAAGGGAGCGGCAAGCGGGAGATTCGAGTAAGCCCGCAGTTGAGAAAAGGCCAAAGGAAGTCTGGCCGCGTTCTCGATCCCCTCCTGAGCATAAGCACGGCCATACTCCACCCCAGGCACGCAGGCAGAGAAGCCCAGACCGTGGGGTTCGGCGGGGTTTCCCACCAGGGAGATTCTGCAACTACGCCCCCCTCAACGCCTCGAAGGCCCAGGTATTAATGGAGGTCAGGGAGCAGCTCCCTAGGCCGGAGAGGATGCGCACACACCCCGAGAAGCGCAACCCCAACAAGTTTTGCCTCTACCACCGCGACCACGGCCACGACACAGAGGAATGCATCCAGCTCCAGGACGAGATCGAGGAGCTCATTCGGTGAGGTCGACTTGACAGATTCATCCGCCGTAGGCCTGAGGGTAGGGGAGACCGGCCAAGAGCCCTTCCACAGCCTGAACTGCCGAGAAGGGAGGAGCAACCCGGGGACTGGCCTCCCATAGGGACCATTGACTCCATCATCGGAGGGCCTCAAGGAGGAGCGGGCCACCCGCGACCGAGGAGCTCGAAAAATCTGTAAATGTATCACTTACGATTTCGCCTTGAATCTAATTTTCTTTCTACTTAACGTGCTCTTCCCACCTGGCGTAGATTTATTATGACTGGATACAACCCCACCGAACGCTTAAAACATAGCCATGTTAGGAACAGGAGGAGAACCTCGTCCCGACATGAGCAAAGTCAAAGGCCCGGTTCTTTTAGACCGGATGGGGAGAGAGGCCTTACAATGCCCTAATGTGCCCCCACAGCCATGTCAGGAACAGGAGGAGAACCTCATCCTGACATGAGTAAAGTCAAAGGCCCGGTTCTTTTAGACCAGATGGGGGGAGAGGCCTTACAACGCCCTAATGTGCCCCCACAGCCATGTCAGGAACAGGACGAGAACCTCGTCCTGACATGAGCAAAGTCAAAGGCCCGGTTCTTTTAGACCGGATGGGGGGAGAGGCCTTACAACGCCCTAATGTGCCCCCACAGCCATGTCAGGAACAGGAGGAGAACCTCATCCTAACATGAGCAAAGTCAAAGGCCCGGTTCTTTTAGACCGGATGGGGGGAGAGGCCTTACAACGCCCTAATGTGCCCCCACAGCCATGTCAGGAACAGGAGGAGAACCTCATCCTGACATGAGCAAAGCCGAAGGCCCGATTCTTTTAGACCGGATGGGGGGAGAGACCTTATAGCGTCCTAACGCACCCCCACAGCCAAACCGAAAATGGGAGGAGAACCTCACACTGGCTCGAACAAAAAGGAAGACTTCACCTGGACTCCTACGGGAGCCGGGTTCCGCCCACAAGGAAGACTTCACCCGGACTCCTACAGGAGCCGGGTTTCGTCCACAAGGAAGACTTCACCCGGACTCCTACGGGAGCCGGGTTCCGTCCACAAGGAAGACTTCACCCAGACTCCTACGGGAGCCGGGTTCCGCCCACAAGGAAGACTTCACCCAGACTCCTACGGGAGCCGGGTTCCATCCACAAGGAAGACTTCACCCAGACTCCTACGGGAGCCGGGTTCCGTCCACAAGGAAGACTTCACCCGGACTCCTACGGGAGTCGGGTTCCGTCCACGATGCCAAGGAAGACTTTCGACACCGATTAGGAAGACAACGACATCCCCAAAATAATGTGGGGCCCGGACGGCCAAGCTCGGGCTTGCGGCCACGCACGACGAGAAAGGCAAGCTAACGCATCGACGACCGGGCGCCTCCTGACGACGTCTACATCAGACAAGTCAAACGACAAGAAAGGTTCAGTAGACAGTAATGTTAGTGCAACGCGTGGACGAGGTAACACAAAATGCTATTTTTATTCCATTTTCGATATACACACTACAAAGCCAGGAAGGCCAAGGAAAGAAGGGCAAAACGACAAAAAGGAAGTAACTACATGACAAGACAGAAAGACAAAAAGAGCTCTAAGGAGGCCCTGCTCCCTCCGACCTAGAGTTATCTATTCCGTTCCTCAACCAGGACTGCCTCAGATTCTCAATCTCCTCTTCTAGCTCTTCCCTCTTCCGCAGCGCATCCTGGAGTGCCCGACGAAGTTGCTGGCTCTCAGCCTCTGCCTCTCGATGCCTCTTCCTCAAAACTTCAGACTCTGCCTCCGCGTCCGTGACGGCCCGCTGCTCGAGTGCCAGTTGGATCTTCACTTGTTGCAGCTCGGCTGTCTTTTCCCCGAGGGAGACAGAAATCCCCTCCACGGTGCCTCTTAGGGCTTGGAGCTCTTCAGAATCTTGGGCAGAAGTAAGCTGTGCTCTGCTAGCCAGCTGTCTCTGGAGATGGACGACTTCGTCGGCTGCCGTCCTGAATCTCCCTTTGTATTCTTCCACTTGCCTGCGCCAGCTAGCCCGTTGCACGTCGTGGCTCACCTCGGCATCCTGAAGCTGCTGCTGAAGGTCGGAAACCTTCTGTGACCATCTCTGGTCATCGTCGACCCGGGCCAAGAGCTGGGATGAATTTTCTTCCAACTGGCCGATCTTCTCCTTCACAGCTGACAATTCCACCTTGAGGGTGCTGATCCTGGCGGCTTGGGCCCAAATCCGATCGCTGGAGCTCTTCTTGCATTTTTCGAGCTCCCTTGCGAAGTTTGCCTTCCTCCGGCTATACTCCATGATCCCCTTCACATGGAGACTCCGAAAGTGGGCGGCCTCAGCGGCGGCTTCAGAGTGACCTTCTCTCGATTTGCGGAGCTCGGCTTCCATCTTCTTTAACTTCTTCGTCAGGTGAAGGGCCTCCTTTTTCAACCGCTGGATCATCGATTTCAGCGGGACCCCCAAGGGCAGGGGAAGTGCTTCTGCAGGACACTGCCATCGGAAGGTCAAGGCGTCAAAGAACGATTCATTGCAGGAAGAAAAATAGAGAGAAGGAGGGAGGAGGAAAGAGAAGCCGTCCGCAATGAGAAATCCAACTTTATTGATTGAATGATTTTTAAAGACAAATGGAAAAGAAAAATTACGATGAAATAAAGGTACAAGATCGGAGGTCTCAGACCTCAGGGGCAGGGGGTGGAGAACTCGGCGTGGGGACTGCAATAGCAGTGGCGGCTGACGAGGGGCCGGCCTCATCCTCAGACTCCTCGCCTAGGAAGCTGAGGTCGAGCTCTGAGAATTTTTTGGCCACCTTCTCTTGGCAGAGCTCGAACCCCTTAATGAACGCTTCCTGGCCGAACTAGATATTTAGGTCCCTCATCTCCACGGAGGCCTTGAATTCCTCCACCGCAAGGGCTCTGGCCTCCGAGACCAGGACCGAAGTTTGCTCGACCAAGTGGGCGACCTCGGCCTCTGCCTTCCTCGCCGATTCCTCCAAGATCTGCCTCTCCTCCTCCCGGGCTTTCTTCTCCCTTTCCAGGGCCTCCTGGAGGGCGGCTACTTCGGCCGTCTTTGCTTGGAGGCGAGCAACCTCCACCTGACAGCGTTCCTCCACCTGGAGGATGTCCCTCCTCGTGCGGCTCATCGCCTCGATATAGGCGAGGAGCTGGTGCCCAATCTGCAAAGACAGCTAGGGAATCAGTACAAAGGCCGAATAGCCATGTAAATGAAGAGTCGCTCACCTCAAGGAAGGACCCCAAAGAATCCCAAGCCCGCTGCTCAGGATCAGCGTGGTCGATCCTCTCCATGACGTCAGGCAGAATGCAGCCGTCGATCAGCCGCCTGATCAAGTCCCTATCATTGAAGGGATTCTCCGACCCCTCCTCAGAGCAGAGGGACTCGTCTGCAGCATTTCGATGGCTACTCGCCCTGTGGGCCACCAATTTCCTCCTTTTTCCCACGACGGGCGCCTCCGTGGGGCGAACCCCCGAGGCGGGGGCCCCAATCGATGGACTCCTCGAGGAGGCCCGGGGAGCTGTTGGCTCGGCATCCGAGGGAATGTCGATGGTCGGGGCCGCCTGGACGGGTGCTGCTAAGCTCGTCTCCTCCGCCCTGACCCTCTTCGTCGATCCGGAGGTCGTAGCGCCCTTTCTCTTGTGGACCCTCATGCCCCTGGCGAGCCTCCGCACTGCTTCGGCGTCCATTCCTAAAAAAAAAAAAAAAAAAAAAAAAACAAAAGAAGAGAAGAAAAGGCGAGAGAGAAAAGGAAAGAAGAAAAAGAAGCAAACCAATCAGTCAAAAAAAAAAAAGAGAAAGAAGAGAGAAAGAAAGAAACAGAGGGGAAAGAGAGAGAGAGGGAAGAGGAGGTAAAAAGAAGAAGAGAAGGGAAGCATGAAAAGAGAAGATAAGGTAAAAGATGAATACTCGCTGGATCCTGGGGACTCAGGTCGATGTTGAAAAGAAACTGCTCCCTCAGAAGATTGGGAAGGGAAGGGGCGGAATAAGCTAGAAGCTTCTGGGCGGCCTGGAGGTCGTCCTCCCCCAGGCTAGGAGCCCGGCGGACAGAATCCCTCAGAGAGCCCCAAGGGGGCAGGCCCAGTTTCAGGGTCGGGCAATGGACGAAGAGGTATTTCTCCTTCCAATTGTGGATCGAAGAAGGGGCGCCTTTCAGCAACCCCTTCTTACCGAACTGGGGGGAGAAGTACCACCAGTCCTTCGCCGAAGGATGGCGCTTGAAGGTATAGAAGTGCATAAACAAGGAGAGAGACGGCTGGATCTCGACTACGTGGCAGAGGGAGAGAAATCCTATCAAAAACCTAAAAGAATTAGGGGCCACGGAAGCCAAGGAGATGTCCAAGAAACGGAAGAGGGCAACGACAAAGGAAGGAAGCGGAAGCCGGAGTCCGGCACGGAACGCTTCCTGGTACAAGCAAAAGCGACCGGGAGGAGGAGTGCTGGCCCGATCAGAAGGGCCAGGCAGCTCCAGGTCGTACTCCGGAGGAACTCCGTACTGAACCCTTATCAGAAGGAGCTCCTCCGGGGTCAGGGAACACGAAATGGCACCCGGTGCAAAAATCGGGCGGAGCCCAGCCCCAAACGCGGGTTTGTCTGCAGAGACGGGGACCTGGGGGTTTGAGGCAGAAGAACTCCCGAAACTGCAGGGAGCAGAAGAGCCGGAAGACATTTCGAGTAGTTTCGAAGTGGGGGCTCCAAAGGACCTTAGGCGGACAGAAGGGGGAATGAGAGGTCACAGGAAGCTAACTCGGAGGGGTGCAAAAAGATAATGACAGAAAAGAAGTCCCTAGGTGGTGAGAAGAAGGTTGGCGGTGCTGGAACTAACCTATATCGCTCTGAGGGACCTGAAGAATGAAAACAGGAGACGCCTACGACTCGAGAAGACGCCCACTGAAACAGGGCTCTCGAAGAAAAGGCAAACGCTGGTGAGAACTCAGGAACGAAGTAGGGCACCTAAAGGTGGGAGGACGGGTTTAAATAGATCCTGGGATCCAGTGCCATAATGATCGCGAATCCCCCCAGGCCAGTCCGCATCTGACACGTGTCCCACTCCCCCTGGCAGGCGGCTAAAAGCGGCTGACGGTTGGCAGGGCCATTATTGCGTCGTACCTAGGCCAGCGTACCTGTGGGAATTTCGAAGAGTCACTTCGCACCACTCCAATTCGAAAAGACTCCGGCACGCGCGCAATTAATGCCCGAAATATCTGGGGGCAGCAGTGCGTGGGATTCGGGGGGACGGCTTCGGCTGTACCCATCTCTCTGTACTTCCTTCGTTCGAAATTCAAACTCGGAAGTAGGGGGACTGGTGTTGGGTATAAAATACCCACAGCCGAAGTTCTCAACAGAATCAACAATTCCGCCCACGATGCCGACCTCAAAGGAAGACTCCGCCCGGACTCCTACGGGAGCCGGGCTTCGCCCTCAACTCCAACGGCTGCAGACAGACTTCGTCCGGACTCCTACGGGAGCCGGACTCTGCCGACAACTCCGACCTCAAGTTGACTCCGCCCGGACTCCTACGGGAGCTGGGCTCCGTCCTCAACATCAACTGCTGGTAAGCCCCGTCCGAACTCCTACGGGAGCCGGACTTGGCCCTTAACTTTGATTGCAGGAAGACTCCGCCCGGACTCCTACGGGAGTCGGGCTTCGCCCTCGACTCCAACGGCTGCAGACAGACTTCGTCCGGACTCCTACGGGAGCCGGACTCCACCGACAACTCCGACCTCAAGTTGACTCCGCCCGAACTCCTATGGGAGCCGGGCTCTGTTCTCAACATCAACTGCTGGTAAGCCCCGTCCGAACTCCTACGGGTGCCGGACTTGGCCTTTAACTTTGATTGCAGGAAGACTCCGTCCGGACTCCTACGGGAGCCGGGCTTCGCCCTCGACTCCAACGGCTGCAGACAGACTTCGTCCGGACTCCTACGGGAGCCGGACTCCGATGACAACTTCAACCGCAAGGGGGACTCCGCCCGGACTCCCACAAGAGTCGGGCTCCGTCGCTGACTCCGATTGCCGGTAAGATCCGTCCGGACTCCCACGGGAGCCGAACTTTCCACCTGACTTTAGTTGCAGAGGACTCCGTCCGGACTCCTACAGGAGCCGAACTCCGTCATCAGCTCCGACCACTTCCGAGCTTCAGCCGATGGATCTGCACTCCCTGACAGGCTGTTTTAACGGCCACGATCCTGCTCCACTTCTTGTGGCGGATTTCGTGCAGCTCCATCACTCCCTGACAGGCCGCAGTAACCGTCGCAGCTCTGCTCCACTTCCTGTGGCGGATTCCGCACAGCTCCACTACCCCCTGGCAGGCCACAATAACGGCCACAATCCTGCTCCACCTCCTACGACGGATACCGGGTGATTCTCCCATCCACTGGCAAGTCACGACAACGAACGCTGCTCCACTCCTCGCAACTGATTCCACGTGGCGAGCTACGACGATAGCCACGATTCCGCTCCACTACCCTTTGCAATAAATTCCCCCTGACTATGGGTGGCCCACTACCAGACGGTTACAAACGTCGCCATCAATCCGTTACCTCCTCCGCCTATAAAAAGGGGGACCCAGATACGTTATTCTCTAAGCTCATTTCTTATCTCAAAACTCTGTTAAATTCTCCGTTCGAGCGCTCCATTCTTGTTGAGGCAGAGAACTGATTTGAGCATCGGAGGGTCTTGCAGGAGCAACCCCACCTCCGGTTTAGACTTCCCTTGCAGGTCCCGGCGGCGACCGTGACTTCCCCGACTCCAGCTTCTCCGGTGCAAGCAGATTTTTGCACCAACAATATCAAACTCAAACATATATTCATATCGATTCTTAATTAACCAATAATAACTCCAATGAAAAAGCATTAAAAACTCTTTCTAATCTCCTTCTTACTTTTGGCCAAAAGACTTTTCTAAGTCATCTAGGATTAAAAATACACAGGATGCGATCTCCTCTTATTAGGAGTGATCGATTCTATATTGACCTACTCACAACCTTCATACACACTCCACCATATCCAGAACATCCCGTACATATCTTAATGCCATGCTTGGGTATGAACCAAAATATGGATTCATGTGCATAAGATTCTATGGTGGTTTTAGGTCTAAGGATCACTTGCATAACTCCCACTTAGAGAACCATCTTTGATATGCAAATAAGGCTTCCATAAGATGTTCTCTTTCATCGAGTCAATTCAGTAGACTCATTTCTCAAATGAGCACCCACATCTTTGTATTAGTGTCTCACACAAGTGGCTAGTGAGATCTGCCACCCTCTCCATTTATAATACATAGGATATACCAGTCTATCTGGAACATTGATCCCCGACTCAATGCTCCTACGATCAGAAATATTTAATATTAAGATTTTAGAATTTTAGGTCTCACTAGCATAACCAATTCATGTCTTCTAAAATCATTATCCTAATCTTTGGGATTCATCATAATCTTAGACATAATAAGATGTAGCTATTATGATGAATCAATACCTCAAATAATAATAAATATCATTTCATGAGTTAAAAATTATAAAGAAAGTTTCATCGCAACACACTTGCGATTAGCTTATAGGACATTTTTCTTTCATTGAGAAGAGACTGCAGGATCAAATCCTGACTAAGTTCATCGTCCATGGTGAAACCCAATTATCCCAGATGTGTGATCAAATCAATTATCTTTAGGACATGTGTTTGCACAGAGATGCCTTCAGCCATGCGGGCACAAAATAACTGCTTAGATATCTCATATCTAGTAGTTCGACTTTGTTCCTCATATTACTCTTTAGGATTAAGGAGTGTAAAGGGAACATCCATATCCTCATGCTGCCTCTGAAGCTCATTGCTCATCGAGGCGAGCATGATGTATTTGATAATCACACTGTCATCCTTCCACATCTAATATGTGGCCCTTTCCTCCTTAGATGCATCTTCTCCGATTGTATCGGATGTAGGTGTATCCAGTGTATAGGAGACTTTCTCTTGAGTGAGAATAATTCTCAGATTTCTTAACTAGTCCACGTAATTCGGTCCGATTAATTTGTTTGCATCTAGTATGCCTCTAAGTGATAGTGAGGATGCCATACATGCAGTTAATCTATAATGACAAGAACACAATATAAGTGGACAACTCATGATGACATGCACAACTAGATTAGAACTTTTGTCTAATTGCGTCTCTCACTATTTTAATGAATTTTATAGCCCTCAAGTATGAAAAATGAGAAACATCCTTATGTTTCTTAGTGGGGTTGAGATCCCTATTCCTCACAAACACCTTGTAAATAGCATAACAAGTATTCATGAGTTCAAGAGTAGGTAACTCTTGATCAATTGTACCTCATACAATTCTTAATATTTTTCTTTTTTGCCTCTAGATCACTTATAGTCTTGTGGATAGCACAACAAACTATAGTGTTCTAGTTAAGCTAACCCTTCAATCCCATATGGTCATACTTAAACAATGCTATCTTTGTGAATAGCACAACAAAGCAACACTATTCAAATATGCCATAAGCATCATATGCACTTAGTTACCATCATATCAATTTTTATAGTAAGTCTTGTGGGTAGCATAACAAGCTCACTAAAATCTTGACATACTTTATTGACCAAGCTTGAAGAAAGGCTCTTGTAGTGTCTACATCACTAATCAATCTAAGTCTAAAATTTAATAAGATCAAATTGGCTAAATCAGTAGGTGAGAGGCTCTTATAGCTTTTCTTAAATACCAACAAAGTTGGTCAGACTAGCATACGGATGTAATTAGAAAATCATCTTTAAACTTATCTAGACACCAATTGATCAAATAAATTCGATATTTGATTTGTAAGTGAATTCCGATATTGCAACTTAATATAATTTTATTGAGGGTCTTTGAACTGGTCTCGACACATTCTAATTAAAATTACATAAAATGTACTATACAATATATGCAATTTGATATGTTTTTATAAGTCATAATAACAATCATATTATCATGCTAAAAATTATATAAGGGTGCATAAAATGACTTAACATATATCAAGCTTAGCCAAATAGAAAGCAAATCCTAATCAAATTAGGCATGCATAACACCCTTAAATAAAAAATCAATTTAAGTATCAAGCAACCATAAAACTATAAATTTTATATTATCAAAAATTTATAATTTTAATAACTAAAATTTAAATTCATGGTTCATATAATATCAAAAATAATTTTTGATTTTTAAGATCGATGCTAGAAGTCGATGCAATATTTTTGACAATATATGAACTAGAACAATTCTATACTACAATTTTGCACTTATTTGATCGAATCTAACAAGGATGGCTTTGATACCACTATTGGGTTTTGATCACATAGTGGAGGTCAAATTTTAAAAATTTTAAAATAAACATATCAATAGCTTTAATAATTAAAACCATCGAACCAAAATTCAAACCCTAGTATCACCTTGTCGATATCAATCAAAACAAAAATAAGCATGCAAAGAGATAAAATTTTATACTTTCACCAAAAAGCAATATGGTATGATGGTGATCTCTATGAGACTCCAAAGTAAATGACCTCCAACAGTGATCCACATAGAAGTTGGCCAAGGTCCTTCCTAATTAGTGCGCTACCACAGCCTTTTCTTCACAAAAATACTGTTGGCTTTGAACTCGTAGTACGGTCATACCAAAGCCCAGTCGCCTTCAATTTTATCATCAAAATCATGCCAAGAAGATACTTTTCACAACCTAAGATTTGATTTTGGGCTCTAACATATGAAAAAATCAAATCTTAGGGCTAACTAGCAACACTTGCTAATTCTCTCACCACCCTTCTTATAAATTTTTTCTCTCAATTTTTCTTTTTCTTTTTCTCAAATATTTTTCAAATTTTTTTTTCTCTTTTACAAACCAATTAGCTTTGATTTTTATCAAAATCTAGCACTTAGTCTATATGGGATGCCCCATATAAGTAGGTGAAGAAGGGACGTGAGAAAGGACCAAGGGGTGCCAACTTTTGGCTCTCCATCTTCTCACATGGTGAAATAAATCATTGTAATTTATTTTGGCATAGGAGAACCTTCACACAGAAGGACTCTTTCTCTTCTATACCCCATAAATTTTTCATAAAAAATCAGCATGAAATAAATAAAGTTCTGGATGAGAAATAATGAGATAAGATAAGATAAGAGCCTTCATTAAGGACTCTTCACATCTCAACACTAATTAAGAGGGGGTGGCATTAATATTTTGGCATGAGACCTGGTGGGCATAGAGGACTCCTTCCACACTTAAAATAGTTCCAAGTTGGATAAGAACCAAATAAAAATAGACTTAATCCTACGAGGTCAAAGACAGCTAGTCTAGTTTAGCTCAAACGCTTTGAACTGAACCTATTTAGAAATTTAGGTTAATATAATATGCTAGCATATCAAATTAATCCTTAAAATTTATATTAAATTATAATTAAATTAGATCAAGATTAAATTCTAAAGTGTGTGACCCATTAAGTTTCAAATCTAGCTAGCAGTGGACATAGACTCTTAATGAACATCCTAATCCGATCGGATTAGGTTAACTCAAGAGTCCCAATCAACTAGGACTCTTTCTAATTAATTTTTAAATTAAACTCTTTTAATTTTAATGAGTCCATAAGTCAAGATTGATGTATAATAATATTTTATGACTATTCAAAAGATTTAAAATTTTGATAAAAAATTATCAAAATATCCTTCAGTGGTAAGTTACCGTATCATTCAATCCTTTAGTCAAACAATATCTCAGATGAGCTATGGGTATTGTTGGGTATAAAATACCCTCGACCGAAGTTCTTGGCGGAATTGGCCCTCGCAAGTCTCTTCCGACTTTCGACTGCCGTTGGTGAACTCCCATCACTCCGCCCGGATTCCTACGGGAGCCGGGCTCCGTCCTCGACTCCAACGGCTGCAGACGGACTTCGTCCGGACTCCTACGGGAGCCGGACTCCGTCCATGACTTCGATCGCAAGTAGACTCTGCCCGGACTCCTACGGGAGCTGGGCTCCATCCTCAACTTCAACTGCTAGTAAGCCTTGTCCGGACTCCTACGGGAGCCGGACTTCGCCCTTGATTTTAATTGTAGGAAGACTCCGCCCGGATTCCTACGGGAGCCGGGCTCCGTCCTCGACTCCAACAGCTGCAGATGGACTTCGTCCGGACTCCTACGGGAGCCAGACTCCGCCCACGACTTCGACCGTAAGTAGACTCCGCTCGGACTCCTACGGGAGCCGGGCTCCGTCCTCAACTTCAACTGCCGGTAAGCTCCGTTCGGACTCCTACGGGAGTCGGACTTCGCACCTAACCTTAATTGCAGGAAGACTCCGCTCGGACTCCTACGGGAGCCGGGCTTCGACCACGACGCCAAGCAAGACTCCGCCCGGACTCCTATGGGAGCCGGGCTCCATCCACGACTCCAAGGGGGACTCCACTCGGACTCCTACAGGAGCCGGGCTCCACCCACGACTTCAACCGCAAGAAGGACTCCGCCCGGACTCCTACTGGAGCCGGGCTCCATCGCCAACTTCAACTGCCGGTAAGCCCCGTCCGGACTCCTACGGGAGCCAGACTTCGCACCTAACTTTAATTGCAGGAAGACTCCGCCCGAACTCCTACGGGAGCCGGGCTCCGTCCACGACGCCAAGGAAGACTCCGCCCGGACTCCTACGGGAGCCGGGCTCCGTCCACGACGCCAAGGAAGACTCTGCCCGGACTCCTACGAGAGCTGGTCTCCATCCACGATGCCAAGGAAGACTCTGCCCGGACTCCTACGGGAGTCGGGCTCTGTCCACGACTCCAAGGGTGACTCCGCCCGGACTCTTACGGGAGCCGGGCTCCACCCACGACTTCAACCGCAAGGAGGACTCCGCCCGGACTCCTACGGGAGCCGGGCTCCGTCGCCAACTTCAACTGCCGGTAAGCCCCATTCGGACTCCTACGGGAGCCAGACTTCGCACCTAACTACAGGAAGATTCCGCCCGGACTCCTACGGGAGCCGAGCTCCATCCCCGACTATGACTAAAGGAAGACTCCGTCCGAACCCCTGCGAAAGCCGGATTCTGAGCTCCTCTTACCAGACACTCCAGCCGGACTTCAGCCGACAGACCTCCACCCCTTGGTGCGCTGCAGTAACAGCCACGATTCTGCTCCATTCCCTGCGGCAGATCCCACGCAGCTCCATCACTCCATGACTCTGCCCCACTCCCTGCGGCAGATCCCACGCAGCTCCAGCATTCCACGACCCTGCTCCACCTCCTGCGATGGATTTCACGAGGCTCCATCTCTCCTTGGCAGGCCGCAATAATGGCCACGATCCTGCTCCACTTCCTGCGACGAATACCGTGCGATTCTCCTGTCCTCTGGCAAGTTGCGACAACGGACGCCGCTCCGCTTCTCGTGGTCGACTCCACGTGGCGCGTCCCGGTAATGGCCACGGATCCACCCCCTACCCTCTGCAATAAATTCTTCCTGACTCTGGGCGGCCCACTACCAGATGGTTACAGGCGTCGCTATCAATTTGTTGCCTCCTCCATCTATAAAATGGGAACCCCAGATACGTTATTCTATAAGCTCTCATTTTTACCTAAAAACTCTGCTAAAATTTCCGTTCGAGCACTCCATTCTTGTTGAGGCAGAGAACTGACTTGAGCGTCGGAGGGTCTTCCCGGAGCAACCCCACCTCCGGTTTAGACTTCTTTTGTAGGTCCCGACGGCGACCGCAACTCCCTCGACTCCAGCTTCTCCGGCGCAAGCAGAGTTTTGCACCAACAGGATTGGTGCTAGAGGAAGGGCTGTGTCTTCGCAGTATCCTTATTCTTAAAGGAGCGCTCAACGGAGCCACCTTCGGTCATCTTCTCCGGCACCCACTCCTCCTTTCCCCCACTGGATCCTCGCCTGATGCCTTCTCGTGAAGCATCCGCACAGCTACCCACGGCCTCCGCAGCCATATCTCGGACCCCGATCTCGCCTCTGGTTTCCCAGGCCTCGCGCCCTCCGGCTATGGTCGCCGGCATGGAGTGGTCGGGCAATCGGCCTCCGACGGATTCCGCCAACACCATCTCGGGAGGATCCCGACAGAAAACGACCAACATACCGGCTGTATCCCCCAAGCGGCAAAAGACTGAAGAGCCCATAACCTTTACCGAAGAAGACACTCAGGGAGTCCAATTCCCTCATAATGACACGGTCGTAGTTTCCTTGAATATAGCAAATTACGATGTCTGTCGCATTCTCGTCGATAATGGAAGTTCGGCTGACATCTTGTTCTACGACGCCTTTTCAAGAATGTCCACCCTTGACAGCCATCTGAGGCTAATTAGCTCCCCTTTGGTAGGGTTTACCGGCGACGTCGTTCTGACGGAAGGAATAATAACTTTGACCGTGGCCGCAGGTCAATACCCAAGACAATCCAGGGCCCTGGTGAATTTCTTGGTGGTGAAGGCACCATCAGCCTATAATGCAATTCTCGGCCGACCTGGCCTCAACGCTCTCCGAGCCATCGTATCGACCTACCATTTGAAGTTGAAGTTCCCCACCAACCAGGGGATCGGAGAGGTCAGGGGAGACCAAGCCCTGGCCAGACACTGCTACAATATAGCCTTGCAAAGAAGCGATCAATCCGACCCCTATCCCGTCGATGGACTGGATGCTTGCGATGATCTCGTCGAAGAAAGGGGCACCCCAATCGAAGATCTGGTACCAATCCCTTTGAATGACGAGAACGCGGAGCATGTAGCGATGATCGGCTCCAACCTAGGGGAGGAGGTGCGGATGCGTCTCATTGATTTTCTATGAAGGAATGCGGATGTTTTCGCTTGGGTTCCAGCAGACATGCCAGAGATTGACATGGAGGTCATGAAGCATCATCTAGCCGTCGATCCAAAGCATCGACCGACGAAAGAAAAAATCTGGAGTCACGCTCCGAAGAGGCAGAAGGCGATAGCCGAGGAAGTGGATAAGCTCCTTAAAGCCGGATTCATTAAGGAAGTCAATTATCCCGATTGGATTTCTAACGTTATCCTGGTCAAAAAAGTAAACGGCAAGTGGAGGATGTGCATAGACTTCAAAAAGCTGAATAAGGCCTGTCCGAAGGACAGCTACCCCCTTCCCAGAATCGATCAACTGGTGGATACGACCTCAGGCCACGAGCTCCTCACCTTCATGGATGCATTCTCCGGCTATAATCAAATTAGAATGGTGCCGGAAGATGAAGAAAAGACAGCCTTCATCACTAATCGTGGCCTTTACTGTTACAGGATCATGCCTTTCGATCTCAAGAATGCGGGCGCAACCTACCAACGGTTGGTGAACAAAATCTTCAAGGAGCAGATCGGCCACAACATGGAGGTCTACGTGGATGATATGCTCATAAAAAGCAAGTCTTCCAGAGATCATGTCGCCGACCTCGAGGAGACCTTCGACGCTCTCCAAAAATATAGAATGAAGCTGAACCCAACTAAATGCACTTTCGGAGTAACCTCAGGAAAGTTTCTGGGCTTCATGGTATCAGGGCACGGGATCGAGGCCAATCCAGAGAAAATTTGCACCATCCAGGAGATGGCCGCTCCAAAGTCGATAAAAGAGGTTCAGTGCCTCACGAGCAGAATCGCGGCCCGTGATGGAGATTGACCACGAGCCCAGCTGGGTCGACCCACTGATAATCTATCTCAGAGATGGAGTTCTCCCCCAGGATGCGAAAGAAGCTCGGAAGCTCCGAAATTAGGCCTCCCGATACATCCTTTATGAGGGCAAGTTGTACAAGAGATCATACTTCTTGCCCCTCTTAAAATGTCTCTGGCCCTCGAAAGCTGACTACGCCTTGTGGGAAGTATATGAAGGAATTTGCAGAAACCATTTGGGGGCTAGATCTTTATCCCATAAGTTACTCCACCAGGGATATTACTGGCCAACAATGCATCATGATTCGATTGAATATGTCAAAAAGTGTGATCGATGCCAGAGATACGCCAACGTCCAGAGACAGCCCGCCACCGAGCTCACACCCTTGAGTGCCCCATGGCCTTTTGCACAATGGGGGATGGACATTCTCGGCCCCTTTCCCCTAGCGTCTGGGCAAAGGAAGTTCCTCCTTGTAGCGATCGACTACTTCACCAAATGGGTTGAAGCCGAACCATTAGTGAAAATCACAGAAGCAAAAGTGTAAGATTTCGTCTGGAAGTCGATCGTGTGTAGGTTCGGTCTGCCTAGAACCCTAATCACTGATAATGGACGGCAATTCGTGGGAGCAAAATTTGTCGAATTCTATGAAGATCTGAACATCTCTCACAACTTCACATCAGTAGCCCATCCCCAGGCGAATGGCGAAGCTGAGGTGACTAATCGAACCCTTTTGCAGGGGATTAAGACAAGGCTCAAAAAAGCGAAGGGAACTTGGGCGGATGAACTTTATCATGTGTTGTGGGCGTATCGAACTACCCAGAGGCTACCTACGGGGGAGACCCCCTTTGCTTTAGCCTTCGGTACGAAAGTCGTCATCCCAATCGAGCTTAAACTTCCGTCGGCATGAGTCGTGCATTCGACGAACATCAAAATTCGTAAAGTCTTAGAGCCAATATCGACCTGCTGGGAGAAAGACGGGAGATAGCTCAGGTTCGAATGGCAGCCTACAGACAGAAAGTCACTCGATATTACAACACCCGGGTCAAGAACAAAACCTTTAGAGCAGGAGATCTAGTGCTTCGACGAGCCGCTGTCTCGCAACCTCAGGATCGGGGGAAACTCGCCCCAAACTGGGAAGGACCATATGAAGTCAAAGAAGTAGTCCGGCCCGGAGCTTATTATCTTAAGGAACTCGGAGGAGCCGACCTCCCGCGACCATGGAGCTCGAAAAACTTACGGATGTACTACCAATAACTTCATTTTAATCGAAAGTTGCATACCTGTATGTCTTTGGACAATTCAAACAAACTGTATCAAAAACTAAAGAAAAACCTCGTCCCGACAAAGTCGAAGGTCCGGTTCCATTTAGACCGGATGGAGGGAGAGGCCCTGCAACGCCCAAATGCGCCCCCACAGCCCTGTTAGGGACAGAAGAAAAACCTCGCCCTAACTTGAGCAAAGTCGAAGGCCCGGTTCCATTTAGACCGGATGGGGGGAGAGGCCCTGCAACGCCCATATGCGCCCCCACAGCCCTGTTAGGGACAGGAGGAAAATCTCGCCCTAACTTGAGCAAAGTCGAAGGCCCGATTCTATTTAGACCAGATGGGGGGAGAGGCCCTGCAACGCCCATATGCGCCCCCACAGCCCTGTTAGGGACAGGAGAAAAACCTCGCCCTAACTTGAGCAAAGTCGAAGGCCCGGTTCCATTTAGACCGGATGGGGGGAGAGGCCCTGCAACGCCCATATGCGCCCCCACAGTCCTGTTAGGGACAGGAGAAAAATCTCGCCCTAACTTGAGCAAAGTTGAAGGCCCGGTTCCATTTAGACCGGATGGAGGGAGAGGCCCTGCAACATCCACATGCACCCCCACAGCCCTGCTAAGGATGGGAGAAAAAACTGTTGCTCCTAGATTGATTTTGATGATTACAAAGCAGATTGAAGGGATACAAATAATTTTAAATTGAAAAAGTCCTTATGCTCTTCAGGGGCAAAATTATAATTTCACTAAAATCTAAATTTGACAGTATCATTTGGTAGAACAAATGATTAGTAATCTATTGGTGAAAATTTTATTGTGTTTGGACTTATATTTTTGAAGTTATGAAGGTTTGAAGTGCATGAGTCGACTCATGAGTCAACTCATGGCACTATGAGCTGATTGGCACGCAAAAATTTCCCTTGGCACGCTAGTTTTCTGGCTTGGCACGACCTGTGAGTCGACTCATGAGTCGACCCACAAGACATGAGTCGACTCATGAGTCGACCCCTGCTGATTTGAGCCAAGAATTTCCAGAAACTCATTCTCTGGTCTTTGCAACAGAAGTCGACTCATGAGTCGACTCCTGAAGCATGAGTCGACTCATGAGTCGACCCCTGCGGCGGAAAATGTCAGCAATGGCTAGTTTTTTTGCCCATTTTAATTGCCTTTTATGCTTCCTAAAATTGCTCTAACGGCTCTTTATCTGCCTAAATTGTTTTCTCTTGTTTCTTATTGCTATAAAATATTTCAAATGGTGAAAGAAATTGTAGATCAAAAAGGAGAGATCAAACCTATATACAAAAGGATCCAAAATCTACACGAGAAAGCCAGAGATCAACGAAATACCCAAAAGAAAAGGAGAGAGGATCCACAATATACAAGAGAGATTGTGAAAGAGAAAAGTAAGAGCATTCAAAGAGAGGATCTTTCAAGCCTATTGTTTCAACCTTGATCAAGAGATCTTTCAAAGCCTTCAAGAAGTCTTCAATCAAAGATCATCCTCTTCTCAAGCATTCATTCAAGCGTTCATCCATCTTGAGAAAATCCAAAAAGGGTTTCTTCATTTGAGTAAAGTATTTTTATTGTTATATTCGCTCATTTAAGGAGCTGTTATTATATTAATTTGTGCTCTAAATTTTCTTACTCTTTGTGAGTAATTGTTCTTATTTTTGGAGGATTTTCAAAACAAGAAAAGGTTGATCCGAACCTGAAATCGGAGTGTTTTGGGTTAGCTTGTACCCAGAAAATAAGTAGACTAGCTTGGGATAGCTAGTGTCGAAATTTTTGACGTTTTGTATTCGGGTTGAATACAAGTATAGTGGATTGAAATTCTCAAGTAGGAGCTTGGGGAGTGGATGTAGGTGCAAGGTTGGCACCGAACCACTATAAATCCTTGTGTTTGTGGTGTGCTTTATTGTTTCTCTTTATTTCTTTATTATATCCTTGCATTCCTGCTTTTGGTAATTAATATTGAATTAATGTCTTTGTTTTGTTCATCATAAGTAATTAATTAAGCCTAAAATTTTTAGAAACCCAATTCACCCCCCCCTCTTGGGTTGCATAGCTGGGCAACAAGTGGTATCAGAGCCCGGTGCTCTAGCCCTTCTTTGATCTAACAATCAAAGAGCCAAAGATCTATGGCAACCCTTGTCGGTACTTCTCTAACCGAGGGGCAATCAACAAACCGACCTCCACTTTTCAATGGGTCTAACTACACCTATTGGAAAGCTCGGATGAAGATATTCATACAAGCACTCGACTATGATATGTGGAGTATCATAGTGAACGGTCCTCACACACCCACCAAGATTATAGATGGTGAGGAGTCAACCAAACCCAAGAAAGAATGGGATGAGGTTGATAAGAAATTGGCACAATTAAATGCCAAAGCCATGAATGTTCTTTATTGTGCACTAGATGCAAGTGAATTTAATCGCATTTCTACTTGTGCATCTGCTAAAGAAATATGGGATAGGTTAGAAGTAACCCATGAGGGAACAAATCAAGTAAAAGAGTCTAAAATAAATATGCTTGTACATAAATATGAATTGTTTAAAATGGAGCATGATGAGTCCATAACTGCTATGTTTACTCATTTTACTGATATAATTAATGGGTTGAAGAGTCTTGGCAAATCTTATACTAACAGTGAGCTTGTAAGGAAGATTCTCAGGTCATTGCCTAGAACTTGGGAAGCCAAGGTGACTGCCATCCAAGAAGCAAAGGACTTGAACACTCTACCTCTAGAAGAGCTTCTTGGATCCTTGATGACTCATGAACTTAGCATGAAGCAATATCAAGAGGATGAAGTCAAAAAGAAAAGAATCATTGCCCTCAAATCCATAACTTCGCCTGATTATGAAACGGATGACACTGAAGATGAAGAACAGGATGAAGAGATGGCACTCATCACCCGGAAATTTAAGAAGTTTCTAAGAAAAAGGAAACAGGGGATGAGAAAGAAGTTCACAAAAGGGGAACAAAGCAAAGAGAAAGAGAAAGATCAATCCCTTATATGCTACGAGTGCAAGAAGCCGGGATATTTCAGATCCGAATGCCCACAACTGAAGAAAGGTCCCAAAAAGTTCAAAAAGAAAGCAATGATGGCGACTTGGAGTGCGAGTGATGACTCAAGCTCCGATGAGGAAACCTCAACAGAACAAGCCAACCTGTGCCTTATGGCACACGAAAATGAGGTAACTTCTGAATCCACTAGTGAATTTACTTTTGAAGAATTGCATGAAGCATTCTATGATTCAATTGATGAATTAAAGAAACTAGGGAAGAAAAACAAAGAACTAAAATTGGAAAATCAGTCCTTAGTGAAACAAGCTGAAAACCTTTCAATTGAAAAATCCACCTTGATTCAAGAAAATCAAAACTTAAAGAATGAAATTAACAAGCTGAAACCTATAGTAGATAAGTTCACCTTAAGTTCAAACAAACTAAATATGATCCTTGATAATCAGAAAGCTATATATGATAAGGCTGGACTTGGCTATAAACCTCTGAAGAAACAAAAATTTCTGAAGGATATTTATGTAAATTATTCAAGTAACAAGTCTACAAATATTACTTGTTTCAAATATGGAAGAATAGGACATAAATCATACACATGTCTTATTAACAAATATGCAAACACAGAAAATATGGGTTCCAAAAGGAACTATTTTGACTAACCTAAAAGGACCCAAGAAAGCTTGGGTACCTAAGACAGAAACTTGACCTTTGCTTGCAGGTGTGTCTAGCATCCCAAGAAGGAAACAGGAAATGGTATCTTGACAGTGGATGCTCTAGACACATGACTGGTGATGAATCACAATTCATCACGCTTGATGCTAAAGATGGAGGGATGGTCACCTTTGGAGATAATGGCAAAGGAAAGATCATAGGGATAGGTAACATTGGTATCACTCCCTCCAAATACATTGAGAATATTTTATTAGTTAAAGGTTTAAAGCATAACTTACTTAGCATTAGTCAATTCTGTGATAAAGGGTATAAAGTAGTTTTTGAATCATCTGTTTGCATTGTGACTAGTCCTATTAACGATGGCATTAAATTTATAGGACATAGGCATGGCAATATTTATATGGTAGATTTGAATGACTTAGCCAAATTAGACATGCAATGCCTAGTATCCTTGAATGCTAAAATTAATGAGACTAGTTGGTTGTGGCATCGTAGACTTGCACATATTAGCATGCATTCTCTTTCAAAATTAATTAAAAAGGAATTAGTTCTTGGTTTGCCAAAATTGAATTTTGAAAAGGATAGAATTTGTAATGCATGCCAATTAGGTAAACAAACTAGAGTTTCGTAAACAAACTAGAGTTTCATTTAAATCCAAAAATACTGTTTCAACTTCTAGACCTTTAGAGCTCTTACATATGGACTTATTTGGACCAACTAGAACCACTAGTCTAGGAGGAAAATGATATGGCTTTGTAATTATAGATGATTACTCTCGTTTTACTTGGGTTTTCTTTTTAGCTCACAAAAATGAAACTTTTCATATTTTCATTAAATTTCATCGAAAAGTCACTAATGAAAAAGGGTTTTCAATTCAAAATATAAGAAGTGATCATGGAACTGAATTTGAAAATCAAGATTTTAAAAATTTTTGTGATGAAAATGGAATTGGCCATAACTTCTCTGCTCCTAGGACACCCCAACAAAATGGGGTAGTTGAAAGGAAAAACAGAACCTTAGAAGAAATGGCCCGTACCATGCTTTGTGAAAGCAACCTTTCAAGATATTTTTGGGCGGAAGCAATTAACACAGCATGTTACATTCTAAATCATGCTTTAATTAGACAATTTTTAAAGAAAACCCCCTATGAACTTTGGAAAGGAAGAAAACCAAATATTGCATACTTTCATGTTTTTGGTTGCCGATGTTTTGTATTAAATAATGGCAAAGAAAAATTTGATAAATTTGATGCAAAATCAGATGAAGCAATCTTTCTAGGTTACTCCTCCACTAGTAAAGCATTTAGAGTTTTCAACAAAAGAACTTTAGTAGTTGAGGAGTCCATACATGTTGTTTTTGATGAATCTAACGATCTTCCTTCAAGAAAGAATGAGGGTGTTGATGATGAAGATCCACTAATAGAAGGTATGAAGGAGATCACTCTGAAAGATTCAGCAACTCCAAAAGACAAGGATCAAGAAGACGAACAAAATGAGAGAGGTGAAGAAATTCAAGAACAACCTCAAGGTACAGATAACCTACCCAAGGAATGGAGGTATGTTCACAACCACCCTAAGGAGTTAATTATTGGTGATCCTATGCATGGGGTAAAAACCCGTTCTTCACTTAGAGATGTAGTTAATCATTGTACTTTTGTATCTCATCTTGAACCTAAAACTTTTGAAGAAGCTGAAAATGATCATAATTGGATTAATGCTATGCAAGAGGAACTTAATCAATTTGAAAGAAATAATGTTTGGACCTTAGTATCAAGACCTAAAGATTATTCAATAATTGGCATAAAATGGGTCTTTAAAAATAAATTAGATGAGCATGGAAATGTAATTAGAAATAAAGCAAGACTGGTTGCTAAGGGATATAATCAAGAAGAAGAAATTGATTTTGATGAAACCTTTGCACCTGTTGCTAGATTAGAAGCTATTAGACTTCTACTTGCATATGCTTGCTTTATGAAATTCAAGTTATTTCAAATGGATGTTAAAAGTGCATTTTTAAATGGATATATTGCTGAAGAAGTATATGTAGAACAACCCCCTGAATTTGAAAATCATGCTTTTCCTAATCATGTCTTTAGATTAAATAAAGCTATATATGGATTAAAACAAGCACCTAGAGCATGGTATGAAAGGCTAAGCAAATTTCTACTAAATAATGGTTTTACAAGAGGTAATGTAGATACAACCCAATTTATTAAAAGAAATCAAAATGATATGCTAATTATACAAATTTATGTTGATGACATAATTTTTGGGTCTACTAATGAATCCCTTTGTCAAGACTTTGCTAAGCTTATGCAGGGGGAGTTCGAGATGAGCATGATGGGAGAACTCACCTTCTTCCTCGGACTCCAAATCAAACAATCAAAAGAGGGAATCTCCATCACCCAAAGCAAGTACACCAAGGAACTACTCAAAAGATTTGGAATGGAGAACTGCAAACCAATTGGCACACCAATGAATCCCTCAAGTAAGCTTGACAAGGATGATGAAGGTAAATGTGTAGACTTAAAATACTATAGAGGTATGATTGGCTCATTATTATATTTAACTGCAAGTAGGCCTGATATCATGTTTAGTGTTTGTTTATGTGCTAGATATCAATCTAATCCTAAAGAATCTCATTTGAATGCTGTTAAAAGAATCCTTAGATACTTAAATGGTACACAAACTCTAGGGTTATGATACTCTAAGGACTCACAAATTAATTTATTAGGATATTCAGATGCTGATTTTGCTGGATGTAAATTAGATAGAAAAAGCACAAGTGGAACTTGCCAATTTCTTGGAGTTAACCTAATCTCATGGTTTAGCAAGAAACAAAATTCGGTGGCACTGTCTACGGCTGAGGCCGAATACATTGCAGCCGGAAGTTGTTGTGCTCAAATCTTGTGGATTAAGCAACAACTCGAAGACTTTGGAATCAAACTTAATGAAACACCAATAAGATGTGATAACACAAGTGCCATAAATCTATCTAAAAATCCAATTCAACACTCAAGATCCAAACATATTGAAATAAGACATCACTTTATAAGAGAACATGTTCAAAACAAAAATATAATTCTTGAATATGTTTGCACTGAAAACCAATTAGCTGATATCTTTACAAAGGCCCTTAGTGAGGATAGATTCTGTGAAATTAAGAGAAATCTAGGAATTCTAGATCCATATGCCTAAATTTTCTCTCAATTTCCAAGAATTGATGTCAAATATTCTTAGAGCTCAATTTCCAACATCTATCCTGGTCTCAAAAGCTCAAGTTTATCATTCTAAAAACTTATCTTTGAGCAAAACTCCTTCTCCCAAAATTTTAAATTTTTTTAGAATTTATTCATATTTTTCCTGATTTTCTGAACTTCATGAGTCGAGCCCCATGAGTCGACTCAATGGCAAACTTGTAAATCCCACCAACTTCCATCGGGTTCATTGTTTTTATAAGGGACCCTGTTTGTGAGACGACTCATCTTCTCATCGTCCTCCTTCCAAAAGCCGACTTCTCCAATTCTTTTGCTCCAAATCCAAGGATCTAATTCGAAGCACTTCTCCCTCCTCCTCTCCACCAAAAATCGCCACCTTAGAAAGGGATTTTTTGTGCTTTCTCGCATTGTTTGGCGCGGTTGGAACGTGCCCTAGCACTTCACCGATCTTCACAAATCCACTTCTTTTCTCCACCAAAATTCCTCTTTACTCTTGTGATCCCTCCTCCACTCATTCACGTGTTCCTCCAAGTCTTCTTGTCTGCTACTATATTGAATATGGCTCCAAAGATGAAACTTCCCCAAAGAAGAAAGTCAATCCGTGAGCCTGAAGAAATTGTCCGAAAGAAAAGGCATGCTCAGTCTTCCACTGCTCCCACTTCAGTATCTGCTCAAGGTCCCTCTCAATCCTTCATAAGCCCCAGTGTGAATCCTCTTTCTGATAGAAAAGTAGAAACCGGGAAAAATATAGATTTTCGGTTCTTTGAAGATGAGGGCTTTACTTTTGTTACCAAAATTAAAAACCAAGGATGGGAATTCTACTGCTCCCTTAAGGAAGTCACCTATGTTGACCTAGTTAGAGAATTCTACCAGAACCTACATTATGGAAATGGGTCAGTGACTTCAACAGTCAAGGGAATTGATATCTGCTTGGATTCTAGTATATTGGGAGAAATATTACATTTGCCTAGTGAAGGTTATTCTTATATGGAACTCCCAGTAAAAGAAGAGGGGATCAGAATTATTTTAGGAGAAACTTATTCAGGAAGTTTAAACAAATTGGAAGCAAAGATTTTATCTATTGAGATGAGGATCCTGCATCAGATGGTAACAAAGCTCTTCTTTCCTAGGAGTGGTAGGCATGATCTACTGTCTGGCAGAGATGTATGTATCATGTTTCATGTCATCACTCAGACCCCCCTGAACCTCCCTGCACTTATGATAGAGGCCATGAGAGAAACTTTGAACAGATCAAAGGCACACTTGCCTTATGGTATGGCCCTTATTAGAGTATTTAGGAGGTTTGGAGTTAGCTGTGAGGGGGAGGCTTCTACTAAGCTCTCTCATGTGGACACTTTCAACCAACACAGCCTGCACCGAATGAGATTTACAAAGACTGATGGTGGTTGGATCAAGGGCTCTGAAGAAAGAGCTAAGGATAGAGCTGAAACAAGAGCTGAAGACAGAACTGAAGGCAGAGTAGAAGAAGAAGGTCCATCTTCTCCTGTACATGACTTCAGGGCAGCATCACCAGATACCCAGTTCTTTCCTGATACAGAAGCTGGCCCTTCAGAGTTTACTAGGATGCCCACACCAGTGTATCAGCCAGAGAGCAGAGCACCTCATTCAGAGTTCAGACTGGCTGACGATCAGATCGAGCATATATCACAGCGTGTGGCTTCTTTGCTGTCTAGCCAGTGGAGTAGTACTTCTTTTGCACCTGGAGCCACCTCTTCTGATCAGACCATTACTCCCCACATCTTCACTGTGTTTCAGATGATATCAGATCAGTCCATCCGGATCCAGCAGCTTGAGGACACAGTCTGGAGACTGACTGGCAGAGTTCTAGACTTGCAGGGGCAAGTCCTTGCTTTGGCCCATCCTAAGCCACAGAAGTCAACTATTGAGGTCACAGATCTCACTGCAGAGGCTGGCAGGCTCAGAGGAGCACTAGAAGGTGGATATGAATTACTGAGGAAAGAGATCCGAAGATCGAGTGAGCATGCAACCACTCAGTTCACTGCTCTACTTCAATCTGTTTCCAGAGCACTGAACATACT
This sequence comes from Elaeis guineensis, assembly GCF_000442705.2. Classification (NCBI taxonomy): domain Eukaryota; kingdom Viridiplantae; phylum Streptophyta; class Magnoliopsida; order Arecales; family Arecaceae; genus Elaeis; species Elaeis guineensis. Next base: position 55,093,648 of record NC_025993.2, read on the forward strand.
TGATTCTATCAGACTCACCCTTTCTGTTCAGTCCTTAGCATCTCAGCGTACTCAGCCTCCCAGTTCATCTCGCTCTCCTGCTCGTGCCAGAGGCAGACGGGGTAGAGGACGCACTTCTGATCCATCAGCTTCTCATACCATATCTGATGACTCCGATCCATGACTTGTCTTGATCATTATTAGATCCTAGGAGTTAGTGTTTTGTTCTAGGATCTATATTTTGGGGCCATGTATTGACAATTAGCTGGTTGATTATTATAATATGAACTATGTATTGAAACAATTATGATTTTAATGGAATCATCTTTTACTTATATTTTTACCTTTTGTAATGATGTTGATCATATTTTGGTTATATATATATTCTCCTTGTTGAAATATTATCTTCTCTTTGTTGTTGTTTGCTGTTGATAATTGCTATATTAAGGGGGAGCAAACATCTGTGATAAACTCTAAAGGGGAAGAAATTAAAGAATGTTTCAGAAAAAGGAGAAGTTAACCATGTCTGATGATGTCAAAAATGGGGAGAAATTAAACAAAAAAGCAACTCATTAAAAGCAAAACCCTAAATTATGAGAAAAAGGGAGAGAAATTAAACAAAAAGCAACTCATTAAAAGCAAAACCCTAAATTATGAGAAAAAGGAGGAGAAATTAAACAAAAAGTAACTCATCAAAAGCAAAACCCTAAAAGCAAAACCCTAAATTATGAGAAATTTGGCATCAAACAGAAATTAAACAAAAAGCAATTCAATTATGAGCAATTAAAGAAAAAGCAACCCATCAAAAGCAAAACTACAAATTATGAGAAATTAATTGAAGAATTTAAAGAACAATATCAAAAGTACAATGCTAAGTACAATGCAATTATGTAACTTTTAAATTACTTCTTTACATATGCTCTGATTTACTTTAAAAATTTAAATATGCTCTGATATACTTCAAAATTCCAACTTACTCTGATACATCTTAAAATTTTTTTAACTTGCTCTGATACATCATAAAATTTATTCTGATACATTATAAAATTTTTTCTAATACATTATAAAATTATTTTCCTTGCTCCGATACATTGCAAAATTTATTTTTCTCTTGCTCTGATATATCTTAAACTTAAAATGAGCTAATACACTTTCAAAATCAACTCTTAAACATGCTTTGGCACACATAATTATTTTTTGTATCAAAAGCAATTAAAGCACATAATTAATTTTTGCTCTGATGCTAAAACTAAAATCAAATGAAAATAGGCAAATTTTCAAAATACAACTTGCTCTGATAACAAAAACAAGTTTTCTGCTCTAACACCAAAATCACATATTCCAATGAGCATATCTTCAAATCTTTAAGAAGATGGACAAACTATTTTTGTATATGATCATTTATATTACATGCCAAAAGAATCTTACTCTTTTCAAGCATATAAATGTATAATGCATTCTTTTGAAATTATTGATTCACATAAATGCTTTTGTTCAAATATTTTGTCATCATCAAAAAGGAGGAGATTGTTGCTCCTAGATTGATTTTGATGATTACAAAGCAGATTGAAGGGATACAAATAATTTTAAATTGAAAAAGTCCTTATGCTCTTCAGGGGCAAAATCATAATTTCACTAAAATCCAAATTTGACAGTATCATTTGGTAGAACAAATGATTAGTAATCTATTGGTAAAAATTTCATTGTGTTTGGACTTATATTTTTGAAGTTATGAAGGTTTGAAGTGCATGAGTCGACTCATGAGTCAACTCATGGCACTATGAGCTGATTGGCACGCAAAAATTTCCCTTGGCACGCTAGTTTTCTGGCTTGGCACGACCTGTGAGTTGACTCATGAGTCGACCCCTGCTGATTTGAGCCAAGAATTTTCAGAAACTCATTCTCTGGTCTTTGCAACAGAAGTCGACTCATGAGTCGACTCCTGAAGCATGAGTCGACTCATGAGTCGACCCCTGCGGTGGAAAATGTCAGCAACGGCTAGTTTTTTTGCCCATTTTAATTGCCTTTTATGCTTCCTAAAATTGCTCTAACGGCTCTTTATCTGCCTAAATTATTTTCTCTTGTTTCTTATTGCTATAAAATATTTCAAATGGTGAAAGAAATTGCAGATCAAAAAGGAGAGATCAAACCTATATACAAAAGGATCCAAAATCTACACAAGAAAGCCAGAGATCAACAAAATACCCAAAAGAAAAGGAGAGAGGATCCACAATATACAAGAGAGATTGTGAAAGAGAAAAGTAAGAGCATTCAAAGAGAGGATCTTTCAAGCCTATTGTTTCAACCTTGATCAAGAGATCTTTCAAAGCCTTCTAGAAGTCTTCAATCAAAGATCATCCTCTTCTCAAGCATTCATTCAAGCGTTCATCCATCTTGAAAAAATCCAAAAAGGATTTTTTCATTTGAGTAAAGTATTTTTATTGTTATATTCGCTCATTTAAGGAGCTGTTATTGTATTAATTTGTGCTCTAAATTTTCTTACTCTTTGTGAGTAATTGTTCTTATTTTTGGAGGATTTCCAAAACAAGGAAAGGTTGATCCGAACCTGAAATCGGAGTATTTTGGGTTAGTTTGTACCCGAGAAATAAGTAGACTAGCTTGGGATAGCTAGTGTCGGAATTTCTGACGTTTTGTATTCGGGTTGAATACGAGTATAGTGGATTGAAATTCCCAAGTAGGAGCTTGGGGAGTGGATGTAGGTGCAAGGTTGGCACCGAACCACTATAAATCCTTGTGTTTGTGGTGTGCTTTATTATTTCTCTTTATTTCTTTATTATATCCTTGCATTCCTGCTTTTGGTAATTAATATTGAATTAAAGTTTTTGTTTTGTTCATCATAAGTAATTAATTAAGCCTAAAATTTTTAGAAACCCAATTCACCCCCCCCTCTTGGATTGCATAGCTGGGCAACAAAAACCTCACCCTAGCTTGAGCAAAATCGAAGGCCCAGACTCCTACGGGAGTCGGGCTCCGTCCGCGACTTCTACCGCAAGGAGGACTCCGCCCAGACTCCCACGGGAGCTAGACTCCGTCACCAACTTCAATCGATGGTAAGTTCCGCCCGGACTCCTACGAGAGCCGGGCTCCATCGCCAACTTTGACTAGTGATAAACCCCATCCGGACTCCTACAGGAGTCGAACTTCGCACCTTACTTTAATTGTAGGAAGACGCCGTCCAGACTCCTACGGGAGCTGGGCTCCGTCCGCAACTCCAATCACAGGGAGGACTCCACTCCGCCCAGACCCCTACGGGAGCCGGGCTCCGTCACCAACTTCAACGGCTGGTAATCTTCGTCCGGACTCCCACGAGAGACAAACTTTGCCCCGACTTCACCTACGGGAATCGAACTCCCGTAGCCTCACTGAGAGTGGAGGAAAAATTCCAAGCGAAAAAAAAAGGAAGGCGATGGGCCACATCAGCAACGATTGGAAAACAAACAGCGTCCAAGGTGCGGAGAACCCTGTCGCGGTAAGAATTGGGGCCCTCATCAGGAATCCCAGCTTTCAAGAAAGCTTTCTACGCAAATCCAAGGTAGGACAACTTCCTCGGGGTGACAGAAGCTCAGACCTTCGAGCTCAAGCCCTGAGGGGGGACACCAAGCCCGAATGGCCCCCAAGCGAGTCTGCGGCCACTGGCGGAAAGGATGGGTCGATATGATGGCAACCGAGTATCTTCGAGCGACGCAAAAACCAAAAAGGAGCTCGGCAAACGATAATTTAACACGAATAAAAGAGCCACCGATGACCTAAGGGCGACGTCAAAAAAAAAAAAAAAAAAAAGAAGAAAAGGGGAGAAGAAAGAAGAAAAAAAGATGAGAAAGGGAAGGAAGTTCGGCAGACAACAATTCACGAGGTAACGAAATCTCCTTCTCATTTTTCAACTAACAAGATGTACGTTACAAGACTCAAAGGGCCAGAAAAGAATACATTATTACAAGGCTCGAAACACGGCTTGGAATGGATACATCGGAGGCCGCTTCAAGCTACAAACTTCTCTTCCCGTTCCTGTCCTTCCCAACTGTGTTTTCCAGCGCGTGTGGCAGACCTATCGGCTCTCGCCCTGCCTTGTTTCGCTCCACCTCCGAAATCCCAACCCCAGGGGGAAAGGATGGGATAGATTCCAGGGGGCAGTCAGGGCAACGGCAGCGGCGACGAAGACCTGTTTCAAGAAGAACCGGAGTCACCCCGGAGGCAGCGGTGGTGCCAGAGATATGCGCTATCACCAACACTCCGCGACAACCACCGTCCAAAGTGTTCCGGCAAGGTCGGCATGCGCTACTTCCACCGTCCCCGCAACAAGTTTTACTGCCCCATCGTTGACGCCGACCGCTTCTGGTCCCTCGGCCCTGACGACATCAAGGATCCCGCCACAGCTTGCGACGATGGCTCTGCCCTCCTGATCGGTGTCACTCCGTCTTGCTACTCCAAAATTCTCAGGCAGAACGCCTTTACCGACGGTCTCCGTCATTAAACCCCTGTTGTTGAAGGAATTCTTCCTCAAACCCCCTTTGAAGTGACGGGGACCTTCAGCGGCCGCTCGATGATCGGAGAACTCGCAGACCGCTGTTCTCCTTCTTGCCTTCCTCCAAGCCCTTGGCATCCTCTTGAGGATGGCCTTTGGGGTGGAGGACCTGGCGGGGAAGCACCTTAAAGAGGAATTGGGGGGCTGAGGATGGCAGAGAGATGGCAAAGACCAGTGCGGAGGACGCTCGGAGTTGGCAGGGGCACCGAGGGAGTGGCTGAGTAGCTAGGCTCTCAGACGAAAGAAAGGTGCCGTCTTTTAGGCGGAGTAAAGCCCCGAAGGAAGGGTAGGGGGTTTAAATAGGCAGCGGATCTTAGCGCAATTATGGTGGCGGGTATCCCTAGACCAACCGATGCTTTTCACGTGTCCCGCATGTCCCACTCGCCGCTATCGAGGATTGACTGTTCACAAATTTTCACGGTGCGACACTTGGGATCGCATCTCGGTGGGAGTTTCGAAAAGACTCTTCGGATCACCCTAATCGGAAAAAGGGCTCTGGCATGCGCACATTAAATGCCGACATATCCGAGGGTGGTTGCGCCGGGACGTCAGGGAGGGAACTTCGGCTGCGACAACCTCTCTGAACTTCCTTCATTCGAAATTCAAACTCGAAAGTGGGGGGACTGGTATTGGGTATAAAATATCCTCGACCGAAGTTCTTGGCAGAATTGGCCCTCGTAAGTCTCTTCCGACTTTCGACTGTCGTTGGTGAACTCCCATCACTCTGTCCGGATTCCTACGAGAGTCGAGCTCCGTCCTCGACTCCAACGGCTGCAGACGGACTTCGTTCGGACTCCTACGGGAGCCAGACTCCACCCACGACTTCGACCGCAAGTAGACTCCGCCCGGACTCCTATGGGAGCCAGGCTCCATCCTCAACTTCAACTGCTAGTAAGCCTTGTCCGGACTCCTACGGGAGCCGGACTTCGCCTTTGATTTTAATTGCAGGAAGACTCCGCCCGGATTCCTACGGGAGCCGGGCTCCGTCCTCGACTCCAACGGCTGCAGACGGACTTCGTCCGGACTCCTACGGGAGCCGGACTCCGCCCACGACTTCGACCGCAAGTAGACTCCGCCCGGACTCCTACGGGAGTCGGGCTCCGTCCTCAACTTCAACTGCCGGTAAGCCCCGTCCGGACTCCTACGGGAGTCGGACTTCGCACCTAACCTTAATTGCAGGAAGACTCTGCCCGGACTCCTACGGGAGCCGGGTTCCGACCACGACGCCAAGGAAGACTTCGCCCGGACTCCTACGGGAGCCGAGCTCCATCCATGACTCCAAGGGGGACTCCGCCCGGACTCCTACGGGAGCCGGGCTCCACCCACGACTTCAACCGCAAGGAGGACTCCGCCCGAACTCCTACGGGAGCCGGGCTCCATCGCCAACTTCAACTACCGGTATGTAGCAAAAATTTAGTGCAGGGGCAAAATGGTAATTTTAAAACTTTTTCAAAATTACTATTTTACAGTGGAATTATTAATTAATCTCATTAATTAATACTAATTAACCCTACACTAGGATCTAAATATGATACAACAGCATGCATTTAAATTTGAAATTCAAATTTGAATCAGTAAACGTTTTACAGTACTGTGTTCAGAACACATCACCTTTTACGGGTAGTCGATCACCGTAATCTGATCACCGTCGGGGGGCTCTGATCATCACGTCATAGCCACATAAATGCCTGGCCTCTGCGGATCATCCACACGAAGCTCCCGTCTGATCAGCTCCTCACGAATGCTAGTTCGTGATTTCACACTTTTGATGGCAGATGTTGATCGAACTCCTTTGATCGATGTGTGCCGACTTCTTGGATGCTCCAGATCATCTGCACAATTGCTTGAGAGGCTAATGGATCTCTCCCTGAAATTTGGTGGACTCACGACACTGGTGGCACACCAATCTCACTTCCCGAACCCTAGGTAGAAACCCTAGGGTACACACCAAAAACCCTGCGCCCAATTTTCTCTCTTTTCTTTCTTTTTCTTTCGGAAGGTTTTGGACCTTCACCTTGCGCAAAAGCCTTCCTCACACCCCAAAGTTTCTCTCCTAAAATTTTTACGTACGTCCCACCTTTCTCCTCTTTTTAAAACAACGTCGAACGTGTCTTATCCGCATGAGAGGATAAAGACAAGAGGTTACACATTTGAATTCAAATCAAATTTGAATTCAAACGAAAACCAACATATCCCTATCCTTTTGGGCGTGAGAAGAGAAGGGGCGTGGATCTTTGTGCGTGGAAAATATTTCATAAGAAACCTTTTCTCGTGTAAGTAATGTGGCGCACAAAATGGATAAGGATGAAAGAGCAAGTGATAAGTTATCCATTCAAATTCAAACATACTTTGAATTTGAATGGCTAACTAATTATTTTATCCATCCATATGGTGCACAAATGAGGGCGTGGGGAAGGGTTTTGCATGAGAAAAATTTCACGAGAAGTTTCTTCTCGTGAATTCAAATGGGTGCAAGGAAGTTGGGTGTCACAGGGAATTTAAAACAAGGTGGTTTGATTCAAATTGAGCCAACCTAGTTTAAAATAGGTCAAGCACAATTAGACCAGATTAAACCCAACATAATTAGGCTTAATTAGGCTCAATAAAATTCTAATCAAATCAGGAATTAACTAAACCTAACCCCTGATCAAATCAGGGACTAAACCACCTTAGCGATTAGGTCAATATTTAACCTAATCGGGTCAATCCAAACTGAATCCAATTCAATTGGACTTGATCCAAAAATAATTACTCAATCAAATTGAGTTAATTAGTGATTAAATTACTAATTAAATCTCTCATAAATATTGAGTCCAAATCCGATGGGCAATCAGGCATCAGAGACCATCGATATGAAACCCTGATCAAAGAGTTCAAATTTCAAATTCAAAATTTGAAATTCAAAATTTTGACCCCGGTACCCAAAATGTGTGGAACTCATGATTAGAGAATCCTAATTCTCAATCATAGAGTCCCAGATAGATAAGACTCATAATCAGCCATCAGATCAGAAAGGAACCTCTAATGTGTGTGACCCCGCAGGTTCGATCCTAAACCGGTAGCACAGGAACCAATTTCTGTACTAATCGAAGTGACCATCTAGCAATGGTACCTGACGACCGGATAGGTCGAATAATCACAATCACAACATTCAGAACCTACGTGAATATGGTTACCGTATAATTCATCCCTTTTGACCCCTGTGTTTAGGACGACTCAGGGTTAAACTGTCAACCCTGATGATATCATCCGAATCGTGCTCAACTCAATTAGTCCTATGACTCCTCACTAGGACTATCCTGGCCAAGATTTTGCTAAATTGAAACACGACTGTACATAACTCCTAAACTGGAGTGGTCAATCTCATCTTGACACACGCACTGACAGGTCAAGTACTTGACTACACCCAGCAACCTTCCGTCACTGAATTAGAAATTCAGGTAGTCCAGTGCCTAAGTGCAGTGAGTTGCTTGCAAGTCACCATGGCGGTCTCAGGTCGGAGGAATATTTATACCCATATCCCATCGGAGCAAATCTTGATAGCAGAAATAGCTCCAGAGTTGGTCACGTTCAGTGCAGATGTACCATTACATCTCACTTGTATGCCATACCAGTGTCTCCACACTCTTTGGTTATGAGGACAACCAACCCATATGGCACACAACGACCTATGCTCGATAAACGTTATTGTCCTTGGTAACAACGTATCATTTGGTCGCAAACATGTTTAAGGACTAAGCGACAAATCCTCCTTTGTCGAGTCTAAATAGTCCTAAGGACTTCACCACAACACAAGAGTTCATTAGAAGATGAAACATTTGTGATGAAAAAATATCAAAATAATTTTTATTTATCTATAATTCATGTACTAATACAAAAAAGAGCACAACCGTCAACAGGCTGACGATTGGCTTTGGGACACTATTCCCAACAATCTCCCACTTGGCCTAAAGCCTATCGGTGCAGTATCTAATACCCATCTTCGACTTGTAGTCGTTGAACTCCTTCACCGCAATGGCTTTAGTGAATGGGTCGGCCAGGTTCTCCTTCCCGTCGATCTTCTGAAGGTCGACGTCACCTCGATCCATGATCTCCCGGATGAGATGGTAGCGACGCAGAATATGCTTCGTTCGCTGGTGTGCCTTTGGTTCCTTCGCCTGAGCAATGGCTCCAGAGCTGTCGCAGTAGAGCAGAACTGGACCAACAAGGGAGGGTGCTACTCCAAGCTTAGTGATGAATTTTCTCAGCCACACCGCTTCTTTGGCAGCATCTGATGCAGCAATATACTCCACCTCGCATACTGAACAACCACAGTGTGCTGCTTGGAACTCTTCCAGCAGACAGCCCCACCATTAAGGGTAAAAATAAATCCTGACACACTCTTGCTATCATCACGATCAGACTGGAAACTAGAGTCTGTAAACCCTATAAGTCTCAAGTCCGATTCACCATATATAAGCCACTGGTCTTTAGTATTTCTTAAATACTTCAGGATAGTTTTAACAACCTTCCAGTGATTCTCTCCTGGATCAGATTGGTATCTACTCACTACCCCTAGTGAGTATGCCACATCTGATCGTGTACATGTCATGGCGTACATGATAGATCCCACTACCGAAGCATATGGAATCCTACCCATACGCTCTCTCTCTTGAGGTGTTGTCGGACAATCCCTCTTCGAGAGAGAAATTCCATGGCCTATCGGTAGATAGCCTTTCTTGGAATTTTCCATGCTGAACCTTTTCAGCATAGTATCAATGTACGTGGACTGGGATAAGCCAAGCAACTTTTTGGATCTATCCCTATAGATCCTCATCCCTAGGATGTAGGAAGCTTCTCCCAGATCCTTCATGGAGAACTGTGATGATAGCCAAATCTTTATTCCCTGTAATGCAGGGACATCATTCCCGATTAAGAGAATGTCATCCACATACAATACAAGAAATACTACTACTGGATCATTAGCCCACTTATAAATACAGGGCTCTTCTCTGTTCTTAACGAAGCCATACATTTTGATCGTCCTATCAAAACGTATGTTCCAACTCCGAGATGCCTGCTTAAGTCCATAAATGGACCTCTGTAGCTTGCACACCTTGGACTCATCTGTGGATGTGAACCCTTCAGGTTGTATCATATACACCTCTTCGTCCAGCTCTCCGTTTAGGAAAGCTGTCTTCACATCCATCTGTCAGATTTCATAGTCCAGATGGGCAGCTATCGCAAGCATAATCCGAATGGATTTAAGCATTGCCACAGGAGAAAATGTCTCGTCATAGTCTATACCATAACGTTGACGATATCCCTTGGCAACCAGACCGGCTTTATAGGTCTCCACCTTTCCATCTGCGCCCCTCTTCCTTTTGAAGACCCACTTACACCCTATGGGTTTTACTCCTTCGGGTGGGTCAACCAATGTCCACACATCGTTGACCTTCATGGACTCCATTTCGGATTTCATGACCTCTAGCCATTTCTCAGAGTCAGGTCTCTGCATTGCATCCATGTAGGTGATCGGATCCTCATCGTTTTCATCAAGTTTGACAGGATCACCATCCCGGACCAAGAAACCATAGTATCTGTCCGGTTGATGTGGTAATCTACCAGACCACCTTAAGGGTGCATAATCAATGGGCTCCGGATCTGATCTAATCAAATCCGGTTCAGGTTCAGTAATATGTGTCAGTTTTTTCACCTGTCGAACTTCGTCAAGTTCGACTTTAGAGGCAACAGTTCCTTCACTAAGGAACTCCTTTTCTAAAAAGATTGCCTTAAGGCTGACAAACACTTTTGCTCATCAGCAAGGTAGAAATAATACCCTTTGGTCTCTTTTGGGTACCCTATAAAATTACACTTGTCAGACCTAGGTCCAAGCTTGTCTGTAATTAAACGTTTAACATAAGCCGGACACCCCCAAACCCTAAGATGCGAGAGTACTGGCTTACGTCCTATCCATATCTCACATGGCATTTTGGCTACAGACTTACTCGGAACTCTATTTAGAAGGTAACAAGCCGATTCGAGCGCATATCCCCAGAGGGAGATCGACAGACCAGCAAACCCCATCATGGATCGAACCATGTCTAACAGGGTCCGATTCCTCCTTTCAGACACACCATTATGCTGTGGTGTTCCAGGAGGAGTCCACTGAGAGAGAATCCCATTCTCCCCTAGATACGTCAGAAACTCATTGGAAAGGTATTCACCTCCTCGATCAGATCAAAGAGTTTTAATACACTTCCCAGTTTGTTTTTCTACCTCATTTCAGAATAGTTTGAACATTTCAAATGATTCCGACTTATGCTTCATTAAATAGACATACCCATACCTAGATAGGTCGTCTGTGAAGGTTATGAAGTAAAAAAATCTACCTCTTGCATTTGAGCTCATGGGTCCACATACATCAGAATGTACCAGACCTAAGAGTTCACTGGCTCGCTCACCTTTTCCAGTAAAAGGTGACTTGGTCATCTTCCCAAGAAGACAGGACTCACAGGTTGGAAGTGATTCACAATCACTAACTTCAAGAATTCCTTCTTGAGCCAACCTGTTTATCCTGTTCTTATTGATATGACCTAGCCTACAGTGCGAAAGGTAGACTTCTGACACATTATCTATTCTAGAGCGTTTACCGAATTTTTGAACCACATTAACAGGCTGTGATAGTAAGTAAATTCTATTATTTAATTATCCAACAAATATTGTAACACCATTCAAAATGATATTGCAAATATTTCCTTTTATTAAAAAATCATAACCGTACATGGCCAAAAGGCCTACAGAAATAATATTTAATAAAAAACTTGGACAATAGTGACATTCACTCAGAATTACATTACGAGAATTGATTACAAGACTCATGATTCCTAAAGCTAGAACTGGAACTTTGCTTCCATCTCCAACATTCAGGAACCTCTCGCCTTCATCAAATCTCCTACTGACCTGCAGACCCTGCATTGAATTACAAATATGATAAGGGCTTCCGGTATCCAATACCCAGGCAGTAGTATCACAAATCGAAAAGTTGCAAGGAGTTATCATATAATTACCTTGCTTCTTCTTTGGCCTGTTCGGGTCCAGGGAGGCAATGTATTGAGGACAGTTCCTCTTCCAATGCCCGTGCTTCTTGCAAAAGAAGCACTCCACCTGGCTCTGGTCGTGCTTGTGCTTCTTGGTCTGACCCCGTGCTACTATCCCAGCATGAGATTGCACCTTCTTATTTTTCTTCTTCTTGTTCTTCTTCCCCTTCCCAAAGGGTTGATGACGAGAAGAAGACCCTCCCACTACATTCACCGACTCCTTATGGAGTTGGTGATCCTTCTCAAAGTTCTGCAGCAACCCCAACAATCCATGGTAGTTTACTGCAGGCTTTGTCATTCGAAAATGAGTAAGGAATGGGAGGAAGGACTTGGGCAAGGAATTAAGGATCGCATCCTTACCGAGCTGCTCGTGCAGAGGAAAGCCCAATTTGCTTAGGCGCTCAATCATCTCGATCATGTACAGTACATGATCAGTGACTGAGGCCCCATCCCTCATCCGAGCATTGAAAATGGCATAACTAGTTTTGTGCCTTTCAACATCGTCAGGCGTGCCAAAGGAGTCGTTCAACATTTGAAGCATCTCCTGTGGCTGGACGTTCTCAAACCTTCGGCTGAACTCGTCATTCATTGCTGCCAGCATAATACATCGAACGATGATGCGGTCATCGAGCCACTTCAAGTAAGTGTCTCGGATCACCTTACTAGCGTTCGGAGCTGGCTCCTCAGGTGCTGGATCCATTACTACATAAAGGATCCGCTCATGCTCAAGGACGATTTTTAATTTTCAATACCAGCTATCGAAATTGGGTCCCATGAGCTTGTCATTATCTAATAATGACTGGAGTGACAGGGTAGTGGCCATAGCTACTTAAAGAAAAACGAGACCTCTATTAGTACATAAATTAATACTAAAGACTTGGATTTTAGTCTAAAGTTTTTTCCAATATTTTTACGAACTGGTAGCCTCATCCTCCAATTCGAGGAATTACTTTAATTCCTTAATGGGTACTAGAATCCACACAGACTACACACGAGCTCAACTTTGGTTGGTCAACCCATGTGCATCTATGGGTAGGTTCTTAACCAGTTGTTTCTCTAAACAACTTTTAGTAATTGATTTTGCCCCAAAACCTAATCAGTAGGCTTTGGCCTCCACTGAAAAGATCTGGCTAGGTCCAACCATTAACATAACTTAATTTAGTGAATCGGACCAATAAATGATCAGGCCCGACTTTGGCCAGCCAACCTAACCACCATCAGAAAGACTCAATCAAATTATCATATTATGAATAATAATTCTATTAGCCAATGAGCACCAGGCCTTTGGGCCTCCAATGATCATTGAACTAATGGACTCATTATCACTCACTTAATGGGAGGCTATGACTTAGTTATCATTATAACTTAATCATTTTAGGGACCTAATAATTTTGAGAATTTTATTAAAGAATAGTAGAGAAGAAATCATCCAGCCAATTTCAATCCTCCCACTGACCTCATCATGTTAGATTAAAAAAGGATTTAATTAAAGCTGGCATTAGGAGCACCTAAATCAGTCACACTGATTTACCTAATGACATGGGTGAGCTCTAATCACCAAGTGATCTAATCAAAATCTAACTTACCAGATTGGCCAGGTAAGTGAGATCAGTGGTGGGGATTTTCCATTAACTCGTCAATGATCGAATCAATGCGAGTAGCTCCCGCTTAAGAACCACTGGTCAAAACTGCCAAACTTACCTTAGACACCAACCGGTTCATTAGTTTTAATTTTGATCAACTTAGTAAATAGGGCTCCACCGCATAGCCATGAATTAAGTCCATCTTGGTCTAGTTAAAGACATGGACCCATTCAACTACAACTATTGAAGTTGAGTCTAGAGTATCCTTGACCTAATCTAATTCAACTTTTGATTAGATTTGACCAATTATTCCATTTAGTCCATTTTTTAAACTAACCTTAGGTCTAACCCAATTATGGACCTAATTCATCTAACCCATTGACCCACAAGTTTATGCAATTGTCTTAGGTCTTAATTCACAATTCTAGACCTACTAGACAACACTTAATTCTTTTAATTAAGTACTTGGGCTGATGGGTCAGGGTTTGGCATTTCAAAAATAATTTTCAAATTTGAAAGATTTTATTTTCTGTTCACCAAATGTGTTAACTCATTTCACAAACGGGTCAGCACATTTCATAAACAGTAATTCTATTGCTCATTTCATAACAGAAAATAACTCAAAATAAATCATAAATTTTCTTTTAGATCTAATCTAACACATTCATGATAAATTTCTTAATTATGTCCTTTTGTTGCTTCATCGGTATGGGATATAATTGCATCGGCACCCCTACCACCATAGGAGACCCCATCGAATGGGAAGAGAGGGCCTTTAAACCCTACTTTTCTCCTATGACCGGACGGCCATGGCAACCAACCCAATTAGATTACTTGCTACTTGGATCAAGTATATCTAAATATACCAATTTCAAAATTTAAATTTTGAATTTTAAATTTCAAATTTCAAATTTCAAATTTCAAATTTTAAATTTCAAATTTGAGATTTCAACCAAATTTCAAATTTCGAATTTCCAATCTTTGAATTTTAAATTTTGAATTTTAAATTTTAAATTTCAAATTTCAAATTTCAAATTTCAAATTTCAAATTTGAGATTTCAACCAAATTTCAAATTTTAAATTTTGAATTTTGAATTTCAAATTTCGAATTTCAAATTTGAGATTTCAACCAAATTTCAAATTTCAAATTTTGAATTTCAAATTTGAAACTTTTAACAAATTTCAAATTTCAAATTTCAAATCTTTTTGAATTTTGAATTTTGAATTTTGAATTTCAAATTTAAACTTATAGATTACACCTTAATCTACGCATGCATATGTATATCATATTCTAGAACCTGGCTCTGATACCATTTGTAGTGAAAATTTAGTACAGGGGCAAAATGATAATTTTAAAACTTTTTCAAAATTACTATTTTACAGCAGAATTATTAATTAATCTCATTAATTAATACTAATTAACCCTACACTAAGATCTAAATATGATACAACAGCATGCATTTAAATTTGAAATTCAAATTTGAATCAGTAAACGTTTTACAGTACTGTGTTCAGAACACATCACCTTTTGCGGATAGTCGATCACCACAATCT
>NC_025993.2:55108485-55130369 GCF_000442705.2 Elaeis guineensis
TTTACTAAGTTGATCAAATTAAAACTAATGAACCGGTTGGTGTCTAAGGTAAGTTTGATAGTTTTGACCAGTGGTTTTTAAGCGGGAGCTACTCGCAGTGATTCGATCTCTGACGAGTTAATGGCTTATCCCCACCATTGATCTCACTTACCTGGCCAACCTGGTGAATTAGATTTTGATTAGATCACTTGGTGATATGGGCTCACCCATGTCATTAGGTAAATCAGTTTTACTGATTTAGGTGCTCCTAATGCAGCTTTAATTAAATCTTTTTTTAATCTAACTTGGTGAAGTCAGTGGAAGGATTGAAATTGGCTGGATATTTCTCATCTATCCTTTAATAAAATCCTCAAAAATTATTGGGTCCCTAAAAATGATTAAGTTATATTGATAACTAAGTCATAGCCTCCCATTAAGTAAGTGATAATGAGTCCATTAGTTTAATAATCATTGGAGACCCAAAAGCCTGATGCTTATTAACTAATGGAATTATCATTCATAATATGATAATTTGGTTTGAGTCTTTCTGATGGTGGTTAGGTTGGCCGACCAAAATTGGGCCTAATCATTTATTGGTCCGATTCACCAAATCAAATCATGTTAATGGTTGGACCTAACCAGATCTTTTCAGTGGAGGCCAAAGCCTACTGATTAGGTTTTGGGGTAAAATCAATTACTAGAAGTTGTTTAGAGAAACAACTGGTTATGAACCTACCCATAGATGTACATGGGTTGACCAACCAAAGTTGGGCTTGTGTGTAGTCTGTGTGGATTTAGTACCCACTAAGAAATTAAAGTAATTCCTCGAATTGGAGGTTGAGGCTACCAGTTCGTAAAAATACTGGGAGAAACTTTAGACTAAAGTCCAAGTCTTTAGTATTTATAATTTATGTACTAATAGAGGTCTGATTTTCCTTTATGCAGCTATGGCCACTACCCTATCCCTCCGATCATTATTAGATAATGACAAGCTCATGGGACCTAATTTCGATAGCTGGTATTGAAAATTAAAAATCATCCTTGAGCATGAGCGGATCATTTATGTAGTAACGGATCCGGCACCTGAGGAGCCAGCCCCGAACATTAGAGGGATGGTCCGAGATACTTATTAGAAGTGGCTCAACGACCGCACCACCGTTCGGTGCATTATGCTGGCGGCAATGAATGATGAGTTCAGCCACAAGTTTGAGAACATCCAGCCACAGGAGATGCTTCAAATGTTGAACGACTCCTTTGGCATGCCTGACGATGTTGAAAGGCACAAAACTAGTTGTGCCATTTTCAATGTTCAGATGAGGGATGGAGCCTCAATCACAGATCATGTACTGTACATGATCGAAATGATTGAGTGCCTAAGTAAACTAGGTTTTCCCCTACACGAGCAGCTCGGTAAGGATGCGATCCTTAATTCATTGCCCAAGTCCTTCCTCCCCTTCCTTACTCATTTTCGAATGACAAAGCCTGCAGTGAACTACCACGGCTTGTTGGGGTTGCTACAGAACTTTGAGAACGATCACCAGCTCTATAAGGAGTCGATTAATGTTGTAGGAGGGTCTTCTTCTGGTCATCGATCCTTTAAGAAAGGGAAGAAGAAGAACAAGAAGAAGAAGAATAAGAAGGTGTAGCTGCATGCTGGGATGTCTGCACAGGATCAGACCAAGAAGCGCAAGCCCGATCAGAGCCAGGTGGAGTGCTTCTTTTGCAAGAAGCAAGGGCACTGGAAGAGGAACTGTCCTCTATACATTGCTTCCCTGGACCCGAATAGGCCAAAGAAGAAGTAAGGTACTTATATGATAACACCTTGCAACTTTTCATTTGTGATACTACTGCCTGGGTATTGGATACCGGAAGCCCTTATCATATTTACAATTCGATGCAGGGTCTGCAGGTCAGTAGGAGATTTGATGAAGGCGAGAGATTCCTGAACGTTGGAGATGGAAGCAAAGTTTCAGTTCTAGCATTAGGAATCATGAACCTTGTAATCAATTCTCGAAACATAATTCTGAGTGAATGTCACTATTGTCCAAGCTTTTTATTAAATATTATTTCTGTAGGCCTTTTGGCCATGAACGGTTATCAATTTTTAATAAAAGGAAACGTTTGCAATATCATTTTGAATGGTGTTACAATATTTGTTGGACAACTTTATAATGGAATTTACTTTCTTTCACAACCTATTAATGTGGTTCAAACCTCCGGTAAATGCCCTAGAATAGATAATGTGTCAGAAGTCTACCTTTGGCACTGTAGGCTAGGTCATATCAATAAGAACAAGATAAACAGATTGGCTCAAGAAGAAATTCTTGAAGTAGGTGATTGTGAATCACTTCCAACCTGTGAGTCCTGTCTTCTTGGTAAAATGACCAAATCACCTTTTACTGAAAAAGGTGAGCGAGCCAGTGAACTCTTGGGTTTGGTACATTCTGATGTATATGGACCCATGAGCTCAAGTGCAAGAGGTGGATATTTCTACTTCATAACCTTCACAAATGACTTATCGAGGTATGGGTATGTCTATTTAATGAAGCAAAAATCAGAGTCGTTTGAAATGTTCAAACTATTCTGAAATGAGGTAGAAAAATAAACTAAAAAATGTATTAAAACTCTTCGATCTGATCGAGGAGGTGAATACCTTTTCAATAATTTTCTGACATATCTTAAAGAGAATGGGATTCTCTCTTAGTGGACTCCTCTTGGAACACCATAACATAATGGTGTATCTGAAAGGAGAATCGGATCTTGTTGGACATAGTTCGATCCATGATGGGGTTTGCTGGTCTATCGATCTCCCTCTGGGGATATGCGCTCGAATCGACTTGTTATCTTCTAAATAGAGTTTCGAGCAAGTCTGTAACCAAAATGCCATATGAGATATGGATAAGACGTAAGCCAGTACTCTCGCACATTAGGGTTTGGGGGTGTCCGACTTATGTTAAACATTTAATTACGGATAAGCTTGGACCTAGGTCTGACAAGTGTAATTTTATAGGGTACCCAAAAGAGACCAAAGGGCATTACTTCCACCTAGCTGATGAGCAAAAAGTGTTTGTCAGCCTTAAGGCAATCTTTTTGGAAAAGGAGTTCCTTGGTGAAGGGACTGTTGCCTCTAAGATCGAACTTGATGAAGTTCGGTAGGTGAAAAAATCGACACAAGTTGCTGAACCTGAATCGGATTTGGTTAGATCAGATCCGGAGCCCATTGTTCAAGCACCCTTAAGGCGATCTGGTAGAGTACCACGTCAACCAGACAGATATTATGGTTTCTTGGTCCGGGATGATGATCCTATCAAACTTGATAAAAATGATGAGGATCCGATCACCTACATGGAAGCAATGCAGAGACCTAACTCTAAGAAATCGCTAGAAGCCATGAAATCCAAAATGGAGTCCATGAAGGTCAACGATGTGTGGACATTGGTTGACCCACCTGAAGGAGTAAAACCCATAGGGTGTAAGTGGGTCTTCAAGAGAAAGAGGGGCGCAGACGGAAAGGTGGAAACCTATAAAGCCCGTCTGGTTGCCAAGGGATATCATCAACGTTATGGTATAGACTATGACGAGATGTTTTCTCCTGTGGCAATGCTCAAATCCATTCGGATTATGCTTGCGATAGCTGCCCATCTGGACTATGAAATCTGACAGATGGATGTGAAGATAGCTTTCCTAAATGAAGAGCTGGATGAAGAGGTGTATATGATATAACCTGAAGGATTCACATCCACAGATGAGTCTAAGGTGTGCAGACTACAGAGATCCATTTATGGACTTAAGCAGGCATCCCGGAGTTGGAACATACATTTTGATAGGACGATCAAGACGTATGGCTTCGTTAAGAACGGAGAAGAGCCCTGCATTTATAAGTGGGCTAATGATCCAGTAGTAGTATTTCTTGTATTGTATGTGGATGACATTCTCTTAATCGGGAATGATGTCCCTGCATTACAGGGAATAAAGATTTGGCTGTCGTCATAGTTCTCTATGAAGGATCTGGGAGAAGCTTCCTACATTCTAGGGATGAGGATCTATAGGGATAGATCTAAAAGGTTGCTTGATTTATCTCAGTCCACATACATTGATACTATACTGAAGAGGTTCAGCATGAAGAATTCCAAGAAAGGCTATCTTTCGATAGGCCATGAAATTTCTCTCTCAAAGAGAGATTGTCCGACAACACCTCAAGAGAGAGAGCATATGGGTAGGATTTCATATGCTTCTGCAGTGGGATCTATCATGTACGCCATGACATGTACACGACCAGATGTGGCATACTCACTAGGGGTAGTGAGTAGATACCAATCTGATCCAGGAGAGAATCACTGGAAGGTTATTAAAACCATCCTGAAGTATTTAAGAAATACTAAGGATCAGTGGCTTGTTTGTGGTGAATCGGACTTGAGACTTATAGGGTTTACAGACTCTAGTTTCCAATTTGATCACGATGACAGCAAAAGTATGTCAGGATTTATTTTTACCCTTAATGGTGGGGCTATCTGCTGGAAAAGTTTCAAGCAGCACACAGTGGCTGATTCAGTTTGCGAGGTGGAGTATGTCGCTGCATCAGATGCTGCCAAAGAAGCAGTGTGGCTGAGAAAATTCATCACCAAGCTCAGAGTAGCACCCTCCCTTGTTGGTCCAGTTCTGCTCTACTGTGACAGCTCTGGAGCCAATGCTCAGGCGAAGGAACCAAAGGCACACCAGCGGATGAAGCATATTCTGCGTCGCTACCATCTCATCCGAGAAATTATGGATCGAGGTGACGTCGATCTTCAGAAGATTGATGGGAAGGAGAACCTGGTTGACCCATTCACTAAAGCCATTACGGTGAAGGAGTTCGACAACTACAAGTCGAAGATGGGTATTAGATACTACACCGATTGGGTTTAGGCCAAATGGGAGATTGTTGGGAATAGTGTTCCAAAGCCAATCGTCAGCCTGTTGACGGTTGTGCCCATTTTTGTATATGTACATGAATTATGAATTAATAAAAATTATTTTCATATTTTTCATCACAAAATATTTCATCTTCTAATGAACTCTTATGTTGTGGTGAAGTCCTTAGGACTATTTAGACTCGACAAAGGAGGATTTATCGTTTAGTCCTTAAATCTGTTCGTGATCAAATGATATGTTGTTACCAAGGACGACAACGTTTATCAAGCATAGGTCGTTGTGTGCCATATAGATTGGTTGTCCTCTTAACCAATGAGTGTGGAGACACTGGTATGGCATATAGGTGAGATGTAAGGGTACATCTGCACTGAACGTGATCGACTCCAGAGCTATTTCTGCTGTCAAGATTTGCTCCGATAGAATATGGGTATAAATATCCCTCCGACCTGAGACCGCCAAGGTGACTTGCAAGCAACTCACTGCACTTAGGCACTGGACTATCTGAATTTTTAATTCAGTGATGGAAGGCTGCTGGGTGTAGTCAAGTACTTGACTTGTCGGTGAGTGTATCAAGATGGGATTGACCACTCCAGTTTAGGAGCTGTGTACAGTCATATTTCAATTTTGCAAAACCTTGGCCAGGGTAGTCCTTGCGAGGAGTCACAGGACTGTTTGAGTTGAGTACGATTCGGATGATCTGATCAGGGTTGACAGTTTAACCCTGAGTCGTCCTAAACACAGGGGTCAAAAGGATGAATTATACAGTAACCATATTCATGTAGGTTTTGAGTGTTGCGATTGTGACTCTTTGACATATCCGGACGTCTGGTACCATTGCTAGATGGTCACTTCGATTAGTACAGGAATTGATTCCTGTGCTACTGGCTTAGGTTCGAACCTGCGGGGTCACACACATTAGAGGTTCCTATCTGATCTATTGGCTGATGTAGAATCTTACATGTTTGGGACTCAGTGATCGAGAATCAAGCTTCTCTGATCACAAGTTCCACACATTATGGGTACCGGGGTCAAGAGTCCCACTAGTTGGGATTTTTCGATCAGGGTTACATATCGATGAATTTTGATGCCTAATTGCCCATCGAATTTGGACTCAGTATTTATGAGAGGTTTAATTAGTAATTTAATCACTAATTAACTTAATTTGATTGAGTAATTATTTTTGGATCAAGTCCAATTGAATTGGATTTAGTTGGGTTTGACCCGATTAGGTTAAGAGTTGACCTAATCGTCGAGATGGTTTGGTCCCTGATTTGATCAGGGGTTGGACTTAATCAATTTCTAATTTGATTAGGATTTTATTGAGCCTAATTAAGTCTAATTAAGTTAGATTTAAATTAGTCTAATTGGACCTAACTTATTTGGTTCAATTAGGTTGGTTTAAATAATTAAACCACCTTGACCCAATCTCCATGCGCCACCTAACTTCCATTGCACCCATTTGAATTCATGAGAAGGAACTTCTCATGAATTTTTTTCTCATGCCAATCCCTCTCCACGCCCCACTTTAATGTGCTAAATGAATGGATAAGGATGATTGGTTGGCCATTCAAATTCAAAATAAAGTTTGAATTTGAATGGGCAATCAATCTTTGCACCTTATCCCTTTTTTTACGCTCCATTTATTACACGAGAAAAGGTTTCTCATGAAATCACTCTATGCATAATTTAAGCCATGCCTCATGCCTTTAGTGGATGAGGGATGAGTTGGTGTCCATTTGAATTCAAAATTTGATTTGAATTCAAATGTGCAATTACTCATCTTTATCCTTTCTTTTGGATAAGACGTTTCACGTTGTTATAAAAAAAGGAGGAGAAGAGTGGGGTGTGGAAGAAGAAGATTTTTGAAGAAAAATTTTGAGGCATGAGAAGTCTTGTGCGTGAGAAGGAAGTCCATATCCTTCCAAGAGAAAAAGAAAGAAAAGAAAGAAAAGTGGGTGCAAGGTTTTCGGTGAGTTCCTTAGAGTTTTAGCTTGGGGTTCAGAAAGTGAGAAAGTGAGCTACGAGTGTTGTGAGCCCACAAAGTTTTAAAAAGATCTTCAACATCCTCTCAAGCACGTTTGTTGACAATCCAGAGTATCCGAAGAATCAACAGACATCGATCGAAGGAGTTCGATCAGCATTGGCCGTCAAAAGGGCTCTAACACGAGCTAGCACTCATGAGGAGTCGATCAGACCGAAAGCTTCATGTGGATGATCTGCAAAGGCTAGACATACTGTGTGGCTGCATCGTGACGATCAGACTCTCCCGACAGTGATCAGATTACGACGATCTACTGCCCGCACAAAGGTATTGTGTTCTGAACACATTACAGTAAAGTGTTTACTGTTCAAATTTAAATTTTAAATTTAAATGCATGCATGCTATATATCATATTTAGATCCTAGTGTAGGATAAATTCATATTAATTAATTAGATTAATTAATATTTTTTACTGTAAAATTATAATTTTGAAAAAGTTTTAAAATTATCATTTTACCCCTGCACTAAATTTTTGCTTCAGTAGGATCTCCCATCCTTTAGAAAGGTACTTGATATTCTTATAAAAAATTTAGAGAAAGTATTTCTTGAGGAAGATTGGGAATATAGGGATGATCCTAAAATCTATAACGATGTGATATGAGGAATCATGTAGTTACATGAAGGTCAATGGGAGGATCCCATACTGACATTGATTATTATGTGGTTACATATAAAATTTTTTTTTCAAAGATCTAGATCAAATATTCTCGAAATAAAGGTCTATAGAGATAGATCCTAAAAGGATGTTTGGTTTTCATAGACAAGTACATAGAAGAGGTGCTGAAGGAGTTCAGCATTGAAACCTCTAAGAGGGATCCATTATCCTCTTAGTTATGAGTATATGCTATGCTATGTACTCGACTTGGTATATCTTACTGTGATAGTCATGAGCAGATATTAGTCAAATCCAGACTGGGAGCATTAGATTGCTATGAAAATATTCCTAAGTACTTGAGAAGCACTAAGGGATTATTTCTCATCTTTGAAGAAGGATTAGAGCTAAGATTGGGAGGATACACTGATGCTAATGGTAAAATATCTATATCAACATGTATTCTTAAGTTATATTGGTTCGATATGTTGGAAGGATTCCAAGCAATCGACCAATAGAAGCTGAATATGCTATAGATGTACAAGATGCATTCTGGTTCTTATGATAGTTGTGGAACTAGATGTCATACCATTGGATACTGTGATATTGTACTATAAAGATAATGGTCCATAGCCCTTGCTAAGGAGCCAAGGTCTTACCAGAAGTCCATGCACATAGAACAAGGATACATGCGATTACCTCAAGTAGAAATGCGTAGAGGTACAAAGGGTAGACTCCATATAGATGCGATAGGCCCAATTCACTTAGCCAGCTAAATACTGAAATTAGTATTCAAAAGATGGAGCTCAGGTATATGGCAGATTGATTTTAGTGCAAGTGGAAGTTTGTTAGATGTATGTCCTAGAAGTCAATCTTGACTGATACATACCTTTTTTTGGGGTATGTTTTGTACTTGATGGGCAATCTTTATAACTAATTATATCTTATGTGTCCATGATTTATCTTAAAAAGTAACAAAGATGATTTTGTATATCCTTAAAGTGTTGAGAATTTGAGATATACATCATTAGTGGTTAATTTCTAAATGCTCCCGATCTAAGGTTTGTCACGGAAGATAGTGATCAATCCATTCAAGATCGGTGCATGGATCACCTCCCTTTAGGACAGATGAGTCTCAAGTCTGCAGTGTAGAGACACTGGGGTGAGAGTGCGGGTGATTGTTAGAGAACAACTTGCACTGAGCATAACTAACACGAGAAATCACTTGAATGTCTACTCACTCGTCAGTGGTCTTCTCGATGCTGCAGTGGTGTGACTGGTCCTTTGACCTATGGTGTGTTGCTATTCACAGTGAGGCTACTTAGTTTGACTGTATATTGGTTTGGTCCATAACCATTCGGGTCCTTACTGTATATATTGGCTATTTTAGGTTCAGATTCGCTGTTTGGAATAGGATGCACCTAGATAGAATCTATCGATCTTGGAAGAAAAGGATAAGTCCTATGCTATTCGTAAGACTGAGTTCAGAAAATCTCTAGCCATAGTAAGAGTGAACACTGAAAAAGAGTTTTCACAGGATTCACAGATGAACTTGAGTCAAGCCAATTTAGCATATGACTGACGATAGGGTTTGATGAGTTCTCTATGATCTCTGTCAAGTCAGGACTCATGATAGAGAGATTATATCACACGATAACTGCACCTAAGGGTTTACTTTTTTATTCTACTGGGTTGCCACTACATGTTGCTAGACATCATTGGTGGATCATGAAAACTCACTAAGATCATTTTTAAATCAACGATCTTTATTGAGGTGAGTTGGAATCGTTTCAGCCCATCGAAAAGAGTTTCGATGATACTGCGATGAAGATCACGGTATGTCTCACTACTAAATAGAATAGAATCTGAGGAGTCACACACAAGAAAAGCATGACCTGATCAATGGCTTGGATCATATTCAAATTATCAATCAGATTGATAGTTTGAATTTTAGAAACTGCTAATTTGTAAGCGTTATAATTTTGGCAGCTGCTAATTGTTAGCGCAGGAACTTAATTACAAATGTTGTAACTTTTTTGGGGCTGACTAAATTATGAATTAAGTTTTAATTAATTTAAATTAGATTTAATTTAATTAGATTTAATTTAATGTTAATTGGATTCAATTGTCCAAACTAGATTTAGATTTCAAGCTTGATTGGATCAGGCTTGATAGACTTTTCGAATTTGACTCAATTTGAACTCGATTGAGACCCAATCTGAACCAAATGAGCCATAACTCGAAGAGCCCAAGTCCCTTGGGACTCTCTCTCCAAGTTTCATGCAAAGAAGGGGAGGGCACATGTGAAAATGTGCCCCCTTATTCTCTTGCATGCGTGAAGAGATGTGGGGCGCCAACATCCTTCTGGCACTCTCTCTCTCTTTATGACATCTGTCCAAATTTGATTTGAATAGATGCCTTATTAAGAGAACCTTCTAATCAAATTAGAAAAAAAGGCATGGGATAATTTTTGTGTGACAAAAATTTTAAGAAAGGATGGACGTGCGCTAAAAGATTGGCATGCGATTTTCTTTTGGCGCACCACTTATTTTTTTCCTTTATTACATGCCATTCATTCCTATTTGGATAAGATTTGATCTTATCTCCTTTAGGGCATGAGGGATAAGGGGTTGTGCGATAAAAATAAAAGAGAAAAGAGAGGTGGCGTGCGTGATGGTTGAGAGGGTTTCTTTCTTACCGCAACAACATCCTTCCTATGCCTCCTCTTGCTTCTCCCCTTCATCCAACACCCAGATCTGATGGTGATCAGATCTAAGAAGATAAAAGAGAGAGAAGAAGAGATGAAAAGGATTCTTCTTCTTTTCATGGTGATCTGGTTCAGATTTCATCGATCTGCATGAAAGAGTTCGTGCAGCAATCTCCTTCTTCAAGATCTAGAAGAAGAGATCTAGATCCAAGGATGAGGAGCGAGATCTACAAAGTGCTAGCACACTGATGATCTCATGCTCTGATCAGACATCTCCATGTGGATACCAACAGAGGCTGGGCACATGCGCGGCTACAATCAAAATCTGAAACATCCACAGGATCTGAGGTATGAAGATCTGATCTCTGATTTATTTTTCTAACTATTTATTTTCCTTTTTAGATTTTAGATCATGGTTGAATGTTTGTATTAAGATCCTAACTATGATTTTCATATTAGATTTGATACATAGTTTAATTAAAAATATTTTAATTAATTTATTTCTACTACTTAGATGTTTAGAAAATTTTTGAACTACACATATGGAACTGTAGCGGTTTTCTAATAATTATTATA
Source organism: Elaeis guineensis (assembly GCF_000442705.2). Classification (NCBI taxonomy): domain Eukaryota; kingdom Viridiplantae; phylum Streptophyta; class Magnoliopsida; order Arecales; family Arecaceae; genus Elaeis; species Elaeis guineensis. Next base: position 55,119,292 of record NC_025993.2, read on the forward strand.
TCCAACTAAAAACTAGAGTCATACTCTATAAGTTTTAAGTCAGATTCTCCACAACTGAGCCATCGGACCTTAGTTTTTCTAAAATACTTAAGGATGACCTTTCAGTGATTCTCATCTGAATCTTGCAGGTATCCACTCACTACTCCTAGTGAGTATACCATATCCTATCTCGTACATGATATATATGATAGAATAAATTTTACTAATAAACACTCTATGTACGTTGGACTGGGATAAGTCAAGCAGTCTCTTAGATCTATCTCTATAGATCTTCATCCCTAGGATGAGAGATGCTTTTCACAAATCTTTTATGGAGAACAATGATAATAGTGAAACTTTTATTCCCTATAATGTAAGGAATGTCATTCTCGATTAAAAAAATTTTATTCACATACAAAATAAGAATTATATTTACAAAACTATTAATCCATTTGTATTTATAGGGTTCTTCTTCATTTTTGATGAAGCCATGCATTTTGATCACTTATCAAAATACATGTTTCAACTTCGAAATATTTAACATTGCCATAGGAGAAAATATCTCATTATGGTCAATACCATAATGTTGACAATATCTTTAGGTAAGTAGACAGGCTTTGTAGGTCTCCACCTTCTCATCTGCGCCACTCTGATCTTATTGAAAATCCACTTATACTCTATAAGCTTTATCCTTTCGAGTGGATCAACGAGTGTCCATACACCGTTGATCTTGATGGACTTCATTTTGCACTCTATGGCTCCAAGCCACTAATTGGAGTCGGACCTCTGTATAGCATCCATGTAGGTGATCAAATCTTTGTTGTTCTCATCAAGTTCAGCAAAATCATATTCTAGATCTAGATACCAAAGTATCTATCTGACAAATGCAATACTCTACTGGATCTCCTTAATAGTGCTTCTACAACAAGTTCCAGGTTTGATCTAATCAAATCCGGTTCTATGGATTCACCAAATTATGTCGGTTCTTCTACCTATCAAACTTTATAAGTTTCACATTAAAGATATCACTACCTTCACCAAGGTACTTCTTTTCTAAAAAGAATGTCGAACAACTTTTATTCTTTAGCAAGGTAGAAGTTATATCCCCTAGATTCTTTAGGGTTACCCTACAAAATAATACATATAAGATCGAAATCTAAGCTAATCAGTCTACAGATGCTTGATATAAAATAAATACTCCCAAATCCTAAGGTAAGAGAGTATCGGCTTAGCCTAGCCCATATCTCATATGGAATCTTTGGACAGATTAATTCCAAATCCAGTTCAGAACATGACAAATAGTCTCAAGAGCATAATCCTAAAAGGAGTGGCAGATTTATAAATCCCATCATGGATCAAACTATGTCTAACAAAGTCGATTCCAATAAGAGAGAATCTTATTCTCTTCTAAATATGTCAAAAACTTACCGAAAGTGTATTCTCCTCTTTGGTCTGATCGAAGAGTTTCAATGTTCTTTCCAATTTATTTCTCTACCTTATTATGAAATTGTTTGAACATTTTAAATAATTCAAATTTATGGCAAACATATTCATAGATCCAATACATCAGTATATATCAGATTCAGAATATCATTGGCTCGTTCATCTTTTCCAGCAAAAGGTGACTTGGTCATCTTACTAAGGAGATAGGATTGACAGATTGACAATGATTCACAATCATTGACTTCAAGAATTATCTCCTATTGATCTTATTCTTATTTATATGACCAAGCCTAAATTACCAAAGGTAGAAATTCATGACATTATCTACTTTAAAGAGTTTGTTTGGTTGTGTATATTACACTAACAAGCTGTGTAAATGTCATTTCTTAGTTGTCCACTATAAATTTGACATTATCTATAATGATATCACAAAAATTATTAGATAATATTGACAATCATTAAAATGATATTGTTAGAATTAAAAATAGGCTCGATGATTTCTAAAATCAGGATTGAAACATAACTTCCATCTCCAATGTTCAGAAATCTCTTGTGGTTTTCAAACTTTCTACCAACCGGAAGTCATTGCAACAATTTGCATGGACTTTTGATATCCAATAACCAGATAGTAGTGTCATAGATAGAGAAATCATAAGGTGTTATCATATAAGTACCTTGTCCAGCAATCCTTTGCTGATTTTTCTTCTTTAGCCTACTTGGGTCAAGGAACTCTGCCAGACTAAATTAATCTTAGACTCTTTTGTCAGTTCAGGCTCATCAACACAAACACGATTCTCTTGCATCTTCTTTTTCTTTCTCAAAGGATTGTTGCCCCACAAAAGATACATCTTCAGAGGTGCAAAAGACTCCTTCAACTTTTGAAAGATTTTCTCTCACTAAACATCAATGAATTTATAACTAAATTCATGTTCTTTGCCGCTCTCAAAAACATCGGATGGTGATATAATTATTTAGCCACTTCTAATAAGTGCCTTTGATCGCATCATATGTGTTGGATATGAAAACTTCAGATGCTGGATCCATAATCATATTTAGGATCCATTCGGGCTCTAGAACTATTTACAGCTTTCGATACCAACTATCGAAGTTAGATCCTATAAATCAGTCACTATCAAACAGTGAATGGAGCAACAGATATCTAGTCATAACTAAAAAGTAAACACAAGATCTCTATATTTATGAATTGATTGAGCCTAAATATTTAGACTTTAGTCTAAAGGTTCTCCCACTATTTTAGTCAAATTGGTAGCCTCTATCTCCAATCTGAGGAATTACCCTAATTTCTTAGTGGGTACTAGAATCCACATAGACTGCACATGAGCCCGGCTTTGACCAACTCACCCATGTACATTTATGGGTAGGTTCTCAACCAATTATTTTAGTAAATAATTTTTAATAGTTGATTTAGCCTCAAGTAACTTTTCAGTTGACTTTGGTCTTCTCTACAAGTCTTGGTTAGGTCCAACTATTAACATGATCATACTTACGAATTCAACTACCAAATAATTGGATCCAACTTTGGCCGGCTAGTCTGACCACTTGACAGAGAGACTCGACTAAGTCATTATGTTATAAATGATAATTCCAATAGCATATGAACATCAAATCTTTGGACTTCCAATGATCATCATACTAATGGACCCATTATCATCCAACTTAATGGGAGGCTATGATCTAGTTATCACCATAACTAGCTCATTTTATGGATCTAATAATTTAAAAAATTTAATTTATAAATAAAAAAAAAAAAGAGATCAACCAGCAAACCACAATCCTCTCACTGACTTCACCAAGTCATTGAATTGGATCAAGATCATGCTGGTTGAAATGGCACTTAAATCAGTCACACTGATCAACCTTAATGGCATGGGTCAACTCAATCACTTAGCGATCTAATCAAAATCTAATTCACCAAATTGGTCAGGTAACTGAGATCGATGGGAGGGTCTGCTAAGCTTGCTTTAGACACCATCGAAATGGTCAGGTAAGCCGCTCTCAATTAAAAACCACCGATCGAAATGCCAAACTTATCTTAAACATTAATTGGTTAATTAATTTCAATTTAACCAATCTATTAATTTGGGTTCAACCACTGAGCCACAATCAAGATATATTTGGTCTAATCAAAGACATGGACTTGACCATCTACAACTATTGTATTAGAGAAATCCTGATTAATCTAATTCAATATCTGGTTAGACTTAATCAATTTTTCTATTTAGACTATTAATTTTTTGATTCTAACCTTAAATCTAACCCAATTAAAAGGACCTGATTTGAGCTAACCCATACCTCCATATTTTATGCGAATGACATTAGATCTTTAATCCATAATTCTAAATCTAATTGATTCTACACTTAATTTCTAATTAAGTTTCAGCATCAACATGAGTTTAGGTTTAGGTTTAAAATAATTTCAACCTTTTTATTTTGTAAACAATTTACAACAAATTTTATGCAAAGATTTTTGATCTGAAACTAGGTCGACCCAATCAATATTGAGCCAACTGCACAAGGAGACTGGGTCAACTCAGTTTAAAACTGGATCAGCTCAGTAATTATGCGAGCACTTCTCAAAGAGTTTTAGATCTGAAAAAATCTTGCATAACACTAAAATAAAATCAATCATAAATACCTTTTAGATCATATCTAAAATTTTTTATGATTTGAGATTTTATTTTTTTATGATTAAAATAATTTTAATCACATAGATTAGATGTTTTATTTTTCATACAACTTTGTATCACATACAACAAACCTAGGGTTTCAAGATCTAGAGTTCTACAGAAAAATAAATTCTTCCTTTCATGTTCTTCTTCATGAGATCTAATCACATGGCACCCCTATATATTATAAGAGCACTCCATTGAATGGAAAGAGATGATCTTTAAACCTTTTTTACTCCTATGACCGGACAGCCTCATGATCAATCTAATCTAAGTGCTTGCTAATCAGATCATCTAATCTACTCACATATCATATATGCTTGAATTTAGATCTAATCTAAATTATATCAGATCTGATCATAATCTTAGATCACATCTAAATTAGATCATAAATATCACATGCAATACATAAAATCAGATTTTGTCATCGATCAACATAAACATGGACAACCTTTTCACTGTAAGGGGTAAACCCTACAGTAGAACAATCTTATATCAGTTTGTGCAATCTATCATTAATTAAATTCAGATCTAATATATCACATATTAGATCTAAATAAAATTAAATTTTAGATTTAATATGCACATATAACATGTCATAACAAACCTAGGCTCTGATACCACTGTTAAAAAATGTAGACGATTTCATGCATGTATTTCAAAAATTTTTTGAATAAATTGAAGCAAAAAATAAATAAATTAATCATATTAATCTAACATACATATGATTTAATCATAAAATCAATCTACTTTAAGATCTATGATATGATATGTTGCATATAAAATCCAAAAAATACTAAAAATAAAATCTGCATGCATGGATGTAAGTGGTAGATCATATCTACACCTATTTGAGTTCAAAATTCGATATGTGAGCATGGGCCAATGATCACCACTGTTGAGAGATATGGTAAAGATGATCCTTGCTGGTTGCTCATAGCCGCACATGCATCCATCCTTTATAGAAGTCCACTCGAAGCTCCAATCTGATCCATCTTTTTGGGAATGCTAGTTCGTGCGAAGACCTTCTTCTTTACTGATCTTGATTCTATCTTCATATCTCTGAAATTTTTTCAGAGATTGAAGATGGAGTTCTAAAAGAAATGAAGAGCTAAAAAAAAATTGATGAAGAAAATAATTTTTTTTTAATTTATTCTCTCTTTTCAAACCCTTAGGACCAAAAATCTAGAATTCAGATTTTTGCACACACCCAAATAGAAAAGACTCTCCTTCTCTTTTCACACCATGAATTCATTCCCAAAGACTTCTCATCATGAAAGCCCTTTTCTCTAACCTCTTACATGCATAAAAGAGAAGAATAAACCCCTTTTTATTGGCATGTAATAAGTTGGGTGAAGAGTCCAAGAGATCTTGGACTCTTCCAAGAGATGTCGCATTCTCTCCCAATTCTATGCCAAAACATGCCCAAAAAGATATGAGATGCCCCTTTCCATATTTTTTTGTGATAAACCAGTTCTCTAATTAATTTTTCATAAAATATCTCCTCAAAATGTCACACACATAAGGAGAAAAAAAATAAGTTGGTGGTAAGATATTGTAGATAATGTCAAACATTATCTGTATGGTATTCAATTCAAATTAGATTTGAACATACCAAATAAAATCAAATTTTAACCAAATTTAGATGTGAGATAGAGAAGGGAAAGGACTCTTTGATGTAAAAATATCTCATGCAAAACAATTTTGTGCATGAGGAAGAATGGCATGCAAAATTTGGTACATAAGGGAGGAAGAGTCCATTCTCTTATGGACTCTTTGTTTCCTTATTTGAATCCAAACCAAATCACATCTGGTTTAGCCCAAATAAAATAGATAAAATCTAATCTAATTAAATTCATAAATTTTAAATTAAATTTTAATTAAATCAAAAATTGATTGAACCAAAGTTCTGATCAAATCAGGGATAATTCTCCCTTAGCGATTAGGTCATCTCATAACCTAATGAGGTCAAACCTAATTGAATCTAATTTAATTAGATTTTATTTAATCTTCTTTGTATAATCAAATTGAGTTAATTAATAATCTAATTATTGATTAATTTTTTATTAATTCATTAATATTTGGTAAATAAATTTATTATAACTTTTGCACAAGGTTAATCATCAATCGAATTGATGATTAAGCCTTTGAACGATTCTCAATCATTGATCAGCCACATGATCAGTCAGAAACTTCTTTTGAGTGTGACCCCATAGATTCCAATCTAAGTCAGTAGTATAGAAATAAATTTTTGAACCAATCGATGTAATCATCTAACAATGGTGACCTGATGTTCGGATAGGTCGAATGATGACGAAGTAACATTTAAGAACCTATTGGCATATAGTTACCGTATAATTCATCTCTTTGACCCTAATGCTTGAAGATGATATAAGATTTAATTGTCAATCCTAGATAAGTCATCTACATTATATTTCAATCTTTCAAATCTATCATATGGATTATCCGAGCTTAGATTTTGCTAAATTAAAATATATTAATACATTAACTCTTACTAATTCGGAGAGGTCAATCCCATCTTGACTCACGCACCGACTTGACAAGTACTTGACTGCATCCAAAAATCTTCCATCACTAAATTAAAAACTCAGTTAGTCTAACATCAAAGTACAATGAGTTGCTTGCAAATCACCGTAGTGATCTCAGATCGGAGGGATACTTATACCCATACCCTTTGTGAGCTACTCTTGACAGCAGAGTACTCCACAGTTGGTCACGTTCAATGAGATATGCTCCTATATCTCACTTGTATACTATACCATTATCTTCACATCATTTGGTTACGAAGACCACCAATGCATATAGCATACAACAACCTACACTTGATATCACTATCATCCTAGTAATAGTGTATCGTTTGATCGCGAATCAGTTTCAGGACTATGCGATAAATTTTTCTTTATCGATCAAAGTAGTCCTAAAGACTTCATCACAACATAGAAGTTTGTTAGAAAATATAACCTTGTGATAAAAAAGACCAAATAATTTTTATTATTTATCAATTTATATATAATTATAATTAGCATAATCGTCAAACGATTGGCTTTAAGACATATTTTCTAATAGAATAGACTGCGAGAGAACATCTGATAGAGTCTTATTTATATATCAACTGATTGTTCTCTAGTGAGAGTTGTGTAAGTGATCCTTTGACCTGAGACTGTCATGGTACCTTGTGTACATGAATCAATATTTTGGTTCACTTCCTAACTTGATTTTTTTATCCTTGTATGGGGTGTTCTGGATGTGGTGAAGTGTGCATAGAGGTTGTGAGTGATTAATAAGGGATCAGTCACTCCTAACAAGGGGAGCAAACATCCTATGTAATCTCATAGGTCGATGATTCTGAAAGTCTTTGGCTAAAGTAGGATGATAATTAGAAAAAAATTTTAAATATATCATCAACTGAATCATCACCTTCTGATCGAGATATATATAGATAAATAATTAAGTTTGATATATTTTCATACCTGTTGGTGCAAAAATCGGCTTGCGCCGGAGAAGCTGGAGTCGAGGGAGTTGCGGTCGCCGTCGGGACCTGCAAAAGAAGTCTAAACCGGAGGTGGGGTTGCTCCGGCAAGACCCTCCGACGCTCAAGTCAGTTCTCTGCCTCAACAAGAATGGAGTGCTCGAACGAAAATTTTAGCAGAGTTTTTAGGTAAAAATGAGAGCTTATAGAATAACGTATATGGGGTTCTCCTTTTATAGACGGAGGGGGCAACAAATTGATAGCGACGCCTGTAACCATCTGGTAGTGGGCCGCCCAGAGTCAGGAGAAATTTATTGCAGAGGGTAGTGGGGTGGATCCATGGCCATTATCGGGGCACGCCACGTGGAGTCGACCACGAGAAGCGGAGCGACGTCCGTTGTCATGACTTGCCAGAGGATAGGAGAATCGCACGGTATCCGTCGCAAGAAGTGGAGCAGGACCGTGGCCATTATTGCGGCCTGCCAAGGAGAGATGGAGCCTCGTGGAATTCATCGCAGGAGGTGGAGCAGGGTCGTGGAATGCTGGAGCCGCGTGGGATCTGCCGCAGGGAGTGGGGTAGAGTCGTGGAGTGATGGAGCTGCATGGGATCTGCCATAAGGAATGGAGCAGAATCACGACTGTTACTGCAGCGCGCCAGGGGGTGGAGGTCTGTCGGCTGAAGTCCGGCTGGAGTGTCTGGCAAGAGGAGCTCAGAATCTGGCTTTCACAGGGGTTCGGACGGAGTCTTCCTTTAGTCACAGTCGGAGATGGAGCCCGGCTCCCGTAGGAGTCCGGGTGGAATCTTCCTGTAGTTAGGTGCGAAGTCAGGCTCCCATAGGAGTCCGGACGGGGCTTACCGGCAGTTGAAGTTGGCGATGGAGCCCGGCTCCCGTAGGAGTCCGGGCGGAGTCCTCCTTGCAGTTGAAGTCGTGGGTGGAGTCCGGCTCCCGTAAGAGTCTGGGCGGAGTCCCCCTTGGAGTCGTGGATGGAGCCCGGCTCCCGTAGGAGTCCGGGCGGAGTCTTCCTTGGCATCGTGGACGGAGTCCGGCTCCCGTAGGAGTCCGGGCGGAGTCTTCCTTCGCGTCGTGGATAGAGCCCGGCTCCCGTAGGAGTCCGGGCGGAGTCTTCCTGCAATTAAAGTTAGGTGCGAAGTCCGGCTCCCGTAGGAGTCCGGACGGGGCTTACCGTGTTGGGAATAGTGTCCCAAAGCCAATCGTCAGCCTGTTGACGGTTGTGCTCCTTTTTGTATTAGTACATGAATTATAAATAAATAAAAGTTATTTTGGTATTTTTTCATCACAAATGTTTCATCTTCTAATGAACTCCTGTGTTGTGGTGAAGTCCTTAGGACTATTTAGACTCGACAAAGGAGGATTTGTCGCTTAGTCCTTAAACATGTTCGCGACCAAATGATACGTTGTTACCAAGGACAACAACATTTATCGAGCATAGGTCATTGTGTGCCATATGGGTTGGTTGTCCTCATAACCAAAGAGTGTGGAGACACTGGTATGGCATACAGGTGAGATGTAATGGTACATCTGCACTGAACGTGACCAACTCCGGAGCTATTTCTGCTGTCAAGATTTGCTCCGATGGGATATGGGTATAAATATCCCTCCGACCTGAGACCGCCATGGTGACTTGCAAGCAACTCACTGCACTTAGGCACTGGACTACCTGAATTTCTAATTCAGTGATGGAAGGTTGCTGGGTGTAGTCAAGTACTTGACTTGTCGGTGCGTGTGTCAAGATGGGATTGACCACTCCAGTTTAGGAGCTGTGTACAGTCGTGTTTCAATTTAGCAAAACCTTGGCCAGGGTAGTCCTAGTGAGGAGTCACTGGACTAATTGAGTTGAGCACGATTCGGATGATATCATCAGGGTTGACAGTTTAACCGTGAGTCGTCCTAAACACAGGGGTCAAAAGGGATGAATTATACGGTAACCATATTCACGTAGGTTCTGAATATTGCGATTGCGATTATTTGACCTATCCGATCGTCAGGTACCATTGCTAGATGGTCACTTCGATTAGTACAGAAATTGGTTCCTGTGCTACCGATTTAGGTTCGAACCTGCGGGGTCACACACATTAGAGGTTCCTTTCTGATCTGATGGCTGATTATGAGTCTTATCTATCTGGAACTCTATGATTGAGAATTAGGATTCTCTAATCATGAGTTCCACACATTTTGGGTACCGGGGTCAAAATTTTGAATTTCAAATTTTGAATTTGAAATTTGAACTCTTTGATCAGGGTTTCATATCGATGGTCTCTGATGCCTGATTGCCCATCGGATTTGGACTCAATATTTATGAGAGATTTAATTAGTGATTTAATCACTAATTAACTCAATTTGATTGAGTAATTATTTTTGGATCAAGTCCAATTGAATTGGATTCAGTTTGGATTGACCCGATTAGGTTAAATATTGACCTAATCACTAAGGTGGTTTAGTCCCTGATTTGATCAGGGGTTAGGTTTAGTTAATTCCTGATTTGATTAGGATTTTATTGAGCCTAATTAAGTCTAATTATGTTGGGTTTAATCTGATCTAATTGTGCTTGACCTATTTTAAACTAGGTTGGCTCAATTTGAATCAAACCACCTTGTTTTAAATTCCCTGCGACACCCAACTTCCTTGCACCCATTTGAATTCACGAGAAGAAACTTCTCATGAAATTTTTCTCACACAAAACCCTTCCCCACACCCTCATTTGTGTGCCATATGGATGGATAAAATAATTAGTTAGCCATTCAAATTCAAAGCATGTTTGAATTTGAATGGATAACTTATCACTTGCCCTTTCATCCTTATCCATTTTGTGCGCCACATTACTTACACGAGAAAAGGTTTCTTGTGAAACATTTTCTACGCACAAAGAGCCATGCCCCTTCTCTTCTCACGCCCAAAAGGATAGGGATATGTTGGTTTTTGTTTGAATTCAAATTTGATTTGAATTCAAATGTGTAACCTCTTATCTTTATCCTCTCACGTGGATAAGACACGTTCGACGTTGTTTTCAAAAGAGGAGAAAGGTGGGACGTGTATAGAAATTTTAGGAGAGAAGCTTTGAGGCATGAGGAAGGTTCTGTGCAAGGTGAAGGTCCAAAACCTTCCGAAAGAAAAAGAAAGAAAAGAGAGAAAATTGGGCGCAGGGTTTTTGGTGTGTACCCTAAGGTTTCTACCTAGGGTTCGGGAAGTGAGATTGGTGTGCCACGAGTGTCGTGAGTCTACCAAATTTTAGGGAGAGATCCATTAGCCTCTCAAGCAATTGTGCAGATGATCTGGAGCATCCGAGAAGTCAGCACACATCGATCGAAGGAGTTCGATCAACATCTGCCATCAAAAGGGTGAAATCACGAACTAGCATTCGTGAGGAGCTGATCAGATGGGAGCTTCGTGTGGATGATCCGCAGAGGCCAAAAATTTGTGTGGCTATGACATGACGATCAGAGCCCCCCGATGGTGATC